>NC_083760.1:59160101-59460101 GCF_963514075.1 Conger conger | reverse complement strand
TATTCACTTAGAGGTTTGACACGTTGTGTGTTCAGAGATGCTGTTTTCCAACCCCTGTTGTAATGCGTGGGTATTTGCATTACTGTCACCTTCCTGTCAGTTTGGACCAGTCTGGCCCTTCTGCTCAGACCTCTCTCACTAATAACATGTTTCTGCCTGCAGAACCGCTGCTCACTGGATGTATTATCTGTGAACTCTTGAGAATGTTGTGCGTGAAGGAGAGGAGATCCCAGGAGATCAGCAGTTTCTGAGATACTCAAATCACCGTCTGGCAACAATCATTCCAAGCTCAAAGTCACTTCGATCACATTTCTTCCCCATTTTGACATTTAGTCTGAAAAACAGTTGAACTTCTTGACCATGTCTGCATGCTTTTACACACTCAGTTTCAGCCACATGATTGGCTGATTAAATATCTGCATATGCACATACAAGCTTGTGTACAGGTCTAAGTAATAAAATGTTCAGCAAGTGTATATGTAATACAAATATAATTTTTTTAAGACAATCCAAGATTAGTTTATTTTATTCATTTTCTTCCACATATAAACATCCAACTATATTTTTGTGGTTTTGCACTTGATCTAAGGAGAGACTGAGGCTGTGACATGGCTTTTTATTTTTATTTTTTTATTTTTATTATTTTCAACCCACAGGAGACATTTACATTTACAAAAGCTGTTCAGAAATGTGCAATCTGACAAAAAGCGGAGTGACAACCATTTACAAAAGGTTTAGAAAAAGAAAAAAAAATACAAATATGATAGGCTCTTTTTCAAGTACCAGAATAGTTTGGTTGCAAAATAAACCCAAAAAGAGGCAAAAGTAACAAGGTGTCAGACATTCCATTTGGACCTCAATCCACTGGACGTTAAAGTCAAGCTGAAGCAGCCATTTTGTATCTGCGGAACCAGACTGTTCAAACCATTTTCATTGCATATCCTACAGAGTATAAAGTTTACCAATAAAAACAATACATTGAAAATAGAGAGCAGTTGCCTGTGCTGGTAAAAAGAGTGAGTAAAATTTGTAAAGGGCCAGTGCTGGCAGTGGTCTAGAATCAAACCAGCTCAATGTTGAACCCTCTACACTCACCGCCCCAGGGTCAGTGGTCATAGGTCAGGGTTCAGAGCTTTGCTTTCAAAAGAAAAAAAAGAGGCCCAAAGAGAGAGGTAGAGTTCATCTACCAAGCCACTGCATGCCTGGGCAAAATGTCTAAGGACAGTGTCCAAAAAGGGACACGTCCAGTCACCTCTGCCAACACGGTTTCCTGCTCCACCTCTTCAAGGAACAAACAGCCTATGGCTTTGCCCCTACCTTTCCCAGTAATACAAATGTGAAAAGAAATGGTGTGTGGTTCAGACGCATGCAAAACTGACAAAGGACACAGTAACAGAATCATCAGGAAAAAGTTGGAGGTGATTTTCATGTAAATACAGTAAAAGGAGTGATACCTATTTACCAGCTGCACCCATCTCTCCAGAATCTCTTATTATTAATTACAAACTCCTTCCTGCTGTCTCTCCCCTGCTTTTTTCCTCTCTCTCGTCTTGGACTACCCCCTCCCCCCACATACACACACACACCAGATACGGCAAGACATCATGTTTCCCTATTAATCAGGACAGCCAACAACAGACCAATGTTGTACCAACAGCCAGCCAATGACGGGTCAGGTTGAAAGAACCCAGGGCACAGGGAAGTGGCCCAGCATGTGGGTCAAGCGCAAACACGGCCCGGCTGGTTCAAGAGCTTCAGCAACAGTTGCAGAATTCCCTGCCCAGGTGTTACATTAAATTCTGTCCCCACACAGAAAAGAAAGGTACAGAGGCACGTGAGCGCATGCAAACAAGCACGAATGCAAGAACTCTCACGGGCACACACATACACACAGCCTTCTTCAGGTAGCTTCATTCACACTGCTGCCTATGAGCTAAACTGTATCCTTCTAAGCTGGGCTATACCATGCTACTAGGCGATACCACTGTACTGCGAATTGAGCCGTACCATTTGAGCTGCACTGTACACTGTGAATTGGCCCTAACCCTGGGAAAGCAAAGTGTAAAAAATGAGGACGATAAGGACAAATGCACATTACAGTAAACAAAAAAACAAAAAAAATGAACAGGTATTGCTTTGCCGCAGATACCCCCACCACATCTCAATCAATCAATGTAAAGAAAAACAGACAAAAATCATGTCATTATTAAATGAATGACAGCCAATGACAGTATACAGTATACACTGTATATCCTATACGGAGTGTCAAAAACAGCCAGACAGGAGACACACTGATTGGAGTTCCACATGAAACAAGAATAAATAGGAATGTGAACCATAACAATGCTTTCATATGCGTCACACACACTTCCCTTTTTCGCTTTTTTTCTGCAGCTTTGAAACACTTGCAATATGTTGAGACATCTCTCTAGAACTGCTCACACACTACTGCACGATGCCACACTGCCTACGTCTAAGCCAGCAGAGACAGCGAGCACAAACCTTACAAGTACACCGACACCAACGCTACATTTCGACACTTCTTTCATACATACATTCACAAGCTTTAGAGCTCCACAGTCCTGTGTCCCTGACTGTGGGGAAAAAAAAAGGGTTTTACTCACAAAACAATACAAACGGTTAGATTTCTCTTGCCTACAGTAGGCAGTTAGGCACTTAGACACATGCTTCACATATACAAACACAAACTTTTTTTTAATCTTTATTTTTACTGCATTGCTCTTTTCTTCAAACGTGGGTATTTTAAAAAATCTTTGGTTTTGTAAACACGTCATGTTGATTTTATCTGTCCTAATTTCGTTTTCCGGATTGTTGCTTGCACAGGGATGTGGCCTCACCTGCCTGTCGCGCTGACTGGGAGAGTCTGACTCGACCCGCAGGGTGTTTGGTGTGCATGCCTGACCAAGCCAGAAGCCCTTATGCATGCAGCTACAATCACAGTCTGAGAAAGCACAGCGCTAATGCTACGCGCTAACATCCCTCCTCTTCTGCTGACAACACGGTGCAATCGGACAGAAACGTCTCTCTGGGAGAAGGACTCTGGCCAGTGTTTCAGCCGAGTATTCAGGGGAGCACTGAGTGGAGGTGGTGGTCGGGGGAGGGGGGAGGAGGGGGGTGGTTTTGGACCTTTTTAGGTTTTCGCCACAGCTCTCTCTGTGTCCTGTAATCACACGGAAGGGACTCAGTTCGCCATACTGTCACCGACTCTCCACAGAGCACAACCCAACAACCCCTCGGAAAAAAACGTGGGAGAAAAAACACACAATGCAGAACAGAACAGGAGAGAAGCCCACCCACCAAACAAGTGCTAAAGGGTGCCCCTCTACCTCTCCCTTCACCTCTCTCTCGCTTTCGCCGGCTCAGTTGCAGCGCGTGCTGCCGGCAGGTGAAGACGGGCTGCACCTGGGCGATGTAGTAGTTGTTGAAGTTCCCGTCGGCCACGTACGGAGCGGGCTGGTAGTAGCAGGTGACGTTGGCCACGTTGGGGATGACGTTCTGCTCGGCCAGCACGCGCACAGCCAGCATGGTGATGAGGCCCAGGGTCTGCCGTCGCTCGTGCCCCATCAGGCACACCGTGCTCTCGTTCACCACCCCGTGCAGCGTCATCAGGTAGTCGTACTTGCGGTCCTCCAGGCCCACGAAGTGGTTCTGCAGGTAGGACTCCAGCTTGCGCTGCTGCTCGCCGATGTCAGGGAAGTCGATGAAGAAGCGCGAGCACATGTAGCGCTGCAGCGACTTCATCTCGCTCTCCGAGGCCGCGTGGAAGCCCCGCACCAGCAGGTGGCAGTACTTCAGCAGCCCTCCGCCCCGGATCTCCTCCGGGTTGCGGGTGCAGATGGCCTTGTGCCGCAGGTGGTCCAGGGCAGCGGCAAAGTCCCCGAACACGCTCTCCCCGATGATGGTGGGGTGGAAGGCCGCAGACATGGGGTTCTCTGAGCACTCGTGAAACAGGAGCAGGGAGTCCAGCTTGATCTGGAAGGAGTCCACGCTGAACTCAAACTGCCGCCTCAGTGAGTCTACGAACTTGAGCTCCACGTTCTTGCCGCTGTTGTTAGACAGGGAGATGAGGCTCCAGCGGTCAGAGTCGTTGCAGACCTTCACCATCTTCTGGACGTAGGCCTCCTACATAACCGAGAGAGATGCAAGCTCACCTTTCATTTTCCTCTGCTAGGGGTGGCATGGCAATTTTACAGGCAACACAAAATTAAGATAAAACGCTTGTATATATTAAATGTGTATATAATGTGTACATAAAATCCAATACAATAAACTTAGAAGTTTCAAAAACGTTATTTGTACTTTCTATTACATTAACAATATAACATATAATAATGTCCCTATCTCTTCAAGTTGCAGGAATACAACAGTACCAGTGGAATTTAAGGTAGAAAGACATGAGATGGGAATCATACCGAAAACTTTTTAAAAGAAAATAATAATATCAAATGCGGTACTATCATGAATAAGTAAATCCGTACTTTCATTTTCTATTAATCTACTAGCAATATCTGACCATTTATTTTCTAAAATGAACGGTCTGCAAATGCCTGTCCTACCTACGTACGGAATCTAGGCAGATGAAGTGGCAGGATCCTCTTCAAATTGGTTTAGTCAAATCCTCTTAGTTATAGAAAACCCAACATTTTACTATAGATAAACTTTGCTAAATGCATTGCAATCCTTATGCGCACAATAAGTACGATACTTCTTCAAAACAGTTCGATCAAAACGAGTGAACCTATGCATTGTTTAACTTCAATGTACGCTACTGTTTTCGCTTTAGCATGCGTTAAAGTAACATTAAACACATGCTAATAAAAAAAGAAACTTTACCTTTAAGGTTAATGGTGTAATTCTCTCCTTATTCACTCCCTCTGGTAAGAAATCCAGTAGACAATCTAAAACTATATCCTTAACGGTCTGAAATTCGGCTTCCCCTTTTAGATCCGCGCAAAAGATGAGGTCAAGGTCCTTGTACCCCAATCCGCTGTCCTCGTGCAGGACGTGGCTCGCTGCTGACCCGTTTAACCGTACATCTCGGACAGTGATCTGTTTCTCGTCCATTCGACTCCTCACTGCTTTTACTATTTGCCGTGGTTTCATCTCCAAGGTGGGGAAGTTGCCGCGGCCGTGGATGGGGATGGTGTCCGTCAGGATCTTGTCCAAGCGCTGGACTTGCTCCCAGCTGAGAACGCTAAAATTACTGCCCTCCAAGTCCAGTCTATTTCCAGCACCGCTACCATTATCGTCTTCGGCCATCGCGATTAGAAACGGACAGATTTTCACAAAAAAAAAACAAAAAAAAAAAACGAAGAATTACTTCTGTCCGTGGACGAATTTGCGCTCAAACTCGGTATGGTTCAACTCTGCCAAAGTGATCCACATCGGTGATTTGCTTTCTTCCAACTGCGCGTCCCCTCTGCAGGTTCGTTTAAAATGGGGGAAAAAAGCTAATTAAATACGTATTCACATTTGTAAACGATGCATCTATGACCGCAGCATGTAAACTCCTTCTCCGTGGTAGCCTGCTCTACTCTTGTGGAGTGACTGAAGCAGAGGACTTCACCTCGCAGTAATTTCTTTTTGTCTTCTCTCTTTCTTTTACGAACGTCAGATACTCCTCATTTGTCCGTCGGGGTCCCTAGAGCTCTTCCAGATCTGAAGATTACCGTCTCGTACTAGTTTGTATACCGTTGGTTTTCTGAAGTTCCGGCTGTGACTCCATCGCCTGAAGGCACGCCTATAATTTGCATGAATATTCGGGTTGCACTTGGCACACTCCTCCAACGAGGATTCTTCTGCGGAATTCCTTCCCCAAAGCTTTAACTCATGAGTACTACATTTTCGCATCTGCCGAGCAATCACAGTAAATTCAAATCAAGTTCGGACAGAGTCGCAGAAAAAGTGATGACTGAAATACTATTACTTCGATGTAAGTCAAAACACAAGTTTAGTCTTCTACGAATGCAATTTAAACTATATTCCGTCCATCTGTAATAACTCGGTTTTACAACAGCTAACTATTAGGTTACCTGTCCATCTCAATTTTCTGCAGGTTTTACAAGCAGGTGGTCTGAGCAGCGCGTTACTGGGCTAAGATGCGAGGAATGTCAAATGAATACCGAAAACCTTCGCCTCAAGCTACCTTCAGCAAGGAAGGTGTATTTGAATGGCAGCTGTCCTCACCAATCGTAATCTGGACCTCGTATGCGGTTCCGCCCCTTCTGTTTCAAGACTAATCCAAAACATAAATTATATTTATCTGAGCAAAGGTAACCCGATCAATAAACGTTTAGGCGCTAACGCGCTTTTATGCGTTCACCGTTTGCAAGGTCGAGATCAAATAGCAAGGTTTATTGGAAACTTTTCAATGCAGAAGTGAATCTGACCAGCAGCAACTATATCTAAATAAAATAGCTTTTCCTGCGAATTTTTTAGTTCGTAGTGTGATGATGATGTAACAAATTATTATGTGTTACAATATTTTATACAAATGCATCTATATATGTGGACCTGTATACAAGAACACTCTCTCAATGCATTTATCTGCCTGTGGAGATGCAGTAGCACACACTGGAACTGGGAAGGATCTATGTGGCCCTCTAGAGGAGTAAAAGTCACTGACTTATTTTATCCTGTTAGTGTCTGCAGCTATGCTTCTGGTCGCTATATATAAATGTAGAAATTACAGAAATTATGCAAATTAAAGAAGTCATGTTTAGCGCTTTGTTGCATATGCTTGTATGTTTTAAGTCTGTGACCCATTGACATCACCAGGAGTATATTCTCTGGTGAGGCTGTGCGAGGCCTCTACTGCAGCTCATGCCTGTGTCAAAGGCTCTCTTTATCTGTATGTTTGGGATGATTGCCTTGTTGCTGGATGAAGCATATCCATTATGTACACAAACAGGTATATTTAAGTTGTTATTTGTGTGTGTATATGATTTGTTTAGCAAATAAATCAGTGTGTTTGCCTAGGTGTATGTATGTGTTCTGGGTGTGTATGGTCGCAAGTATGTAGGTCCTTGTATACTTTTCCATGTTTATGTCCCTGGTGTCTTTCCCAGTCTGATACCACAGGGTTTGTGTTGATGTGAGCCTCTCTCTCTGCAGCAGATTCACCACCTCACCACATCTCTTCTGTCTGCTATCCCATCTCCTTGTCTGTAGTGTCACACTCTTATCTGCACCTCTGCCCAAGACACACCTGTGTGTCAGTAGTGCCAGCAGGTGAGGAGGACGTGCCCAGTACACTGCCACCAGCCTGTTCTGTGGTGCTGAGCCACAACATCACTAGGCAACCCTGACTTCTTTACAGCTGCTGACTAAACTACAGAAAAAAAGATATTTAAGCTTTAATTTCCTTCCTCCCATTTGATCAGTTTTATATGGATTTAGTATTAAGCTGGTAATTTAGCTGGTCGTTTTAATTGACATCAACAGCTTTGTTATCACCCACCTGGGAATAGGAGTGAGACAGGTCTGGACAGGGGATGTCAGAAAATCTGAGGTTAACTTGTTCCAGGACAGAGTTCTGCACCCAAGGCAGAATTAGCCCGAACCTAGAAAACAAAGCCACCTCCACCCGACACCAATTTAACAACAGTTCTGTTTCAATCCTGATGACTGTCAGAGGCAGTGGAACAACTGAATTATTACCTGTGTTACGTACACGCAGGATGAGAAACACATGCCAACAAAATGTGTGACATGGGGTATCGTGAGCTGTGTAACCTGCCCCTATAAAAGCCCCATTCACCCCGCCTTTTGCTCTGTTTATCTACTCGCACTTCTACAATTTCACAAATCATACAGACAAGGGCTGAAATTACATAGTCAATTCTCTGTCACTGGAAGCCTTTTGGCCTTTGCGGTCAGAGCTACGGTTCTGACCTCCAAAGGCTTTGACATCCCCTTTCCCTGGTTTAGTACTTATCTGAGGCTCACAGGTATCTGTGCCATGGTTCACCCACCAGCAGCAGGAGAGAGCACGGGGAGCTTGCACAAGTCAAACAGCTGCTCCAGTGTGAGACTTAGTGTGGGCCCTTTTGAATCAATTCTCAGCCTTGGCTGTGTCATCAGCCAACTGGGACCCATAGTCCACTGTGCTGGAAAACATTGGCCTGGCTTCATCAGGGGTAGGACATGTTGATGTTGGCCAGGGTTGAAAATGATATCTGTACAAATTGATATTTGATGAAATACAACATCCTCCCATCCACAGCAAACGGCACGTGTTGACATGTCTGTCTTCCGCAATTTCCCCGTTGTGCTGGATTTGGAGGGGGGCAGTGTAGAATGAGGAAAAAAGCCGCAGTAACCACAAAGCTTTCAGAAAAACAGAGGATTCAAATGTTGTCTCCCACCCCCAACCCAGCCAGGGTCATATACTCCATGTACAGGCTGTAAGAGTTCTGGGTCTGGCAGAGGTTTTGACTAATGGAATGCGCAGACAAGTGCGATGTCTAGAGGAAAGGCTTTCTTGGGAGGGGCGGGGGGGGGGGGGGGGGGGGGGGCGCAGGAAGGGACAGGGGTGGGGGCAGAGCAGACTTAGGTGCAATGTCAGGGAGGGGCACGTCATCCAGAATCCATCAGCAAGTGCAAAGCCCTGCGTCACTGCAGCCACCCAGCCCAGTAAACCCAGATTATCCCATTTACTCTAACACTGTCTTACCCCAGAGGAAAGTGGCTACTGTGACATACTCGTACACCAATCACCAATCACTGACTATGACCACACTCTCTTACACTGATCGCAACTGCATGATCACATACACCACTTACCAAGACCACATACTCACACACCTATCACTGATCACAACCACATATCCACCTATGTCTGACCAGAACCGTACACCAATCACTGGCTGACCACAAACTCATACACCGGTCTCTAACTACATACATACACACACCCACCCACCAATCACACAGTGTAACCATATATTCCATCTCATTACATTACATACTGTCATTTAGTGGATATCCTTATCCAGAATTACTAACCCAAGTGTTACTTGTTTATATAGTATCCATTTGAACAGCTAGATTTATACTGACTTAGTACCTCAGGCTTAGTTAATTTTTTGCTCAATGGTATAATGGCAGTGCCCTGCCAAGTCAATTTTCCTAACCATAATACTAGACTGTAGGCCTGCGCACACATTTTATGCACCAATCACAGACCATGATGGCACACTCACACCTGTTACACATTGTTTGCCACATCACAGACTACACAATCATATGCTCATCAATGAATGCAGAATGGTACACTGGTACACTGATGATGACTGCACTCAGACACAGGTCACTGACCATGAGTGCACACTGACACATGAATCATTGATAATAGGAAAATCACAATCATACACTCATACTCCAGAAACTGACTAAAGACCAGGCAAGCTTTCAGCAAGAACATCCCTTTCCAAAGCTATCATGCATCTGGAATAGTACATTACCTCTGATTGTAAAAATGTATCTTTTTAAAATCATAATTTGGAGGATGTATTTTCCAGGTGAATAACCTTTTAAAAATGTACTGGCTCTCTTTACCATTTGCTTCACTTCCATTTTCCTCGAATGTTGAATTCAAGTTTCCATTGAGATGAGATGCAGGCTTCCTTTGCCACCTTTGCTTCCTTTGCCATCAGGATAGAATATTGAAGGTAATTATTTACAGGCAGGATGACTGTTGTACTTAAAGGTACCACTGATTGAGACTACAGGTGAATTAATATCTGCTTAATTACACACACACACACACACACACACACACACACACACACACACACACACACACACACACACATGTGCTTGCATACACACTGCACACACAGTGTTTAGTTGGAGACAGCAAACATATAGAAAATATTAATATAATTGATATGTGCTTGATAAGTTCCTGCTATTAACCAATATCCTGTTGAATTGGCACATGCATGTTCATTTTAAAATGTGTTATGAATTCTGTATGTCCTTGTGTGCCCCTTGACAGCATTAGAAGGGATGAGGGGGTACTAGAGGATGGGGGTAGGGGGGGCTTGCCCCCACATCCCCACAGAATCGAGTGTCAGGGTTGTCTACTCTTTCTTCATAAGAACACGTTTTACAGTTATGAGTATACCTTCTGGGTTTATTAAAGAACCGCCCTGGACAGTCTGGCCTAATAAAACGATAGAGTGGGCTGGAGGTGCTCCCGAAAAAGAGGAACAACTTTATGAGGCCCCAAAATGCGGAGCTGAATGCCACATCACCTCCTCTACTCATCAAGCCCTCCACTGGGGCTTTTTTTACCAAGACCTCATTTCTCATCTCCCCTTAAACAACCTCTCCTCAGCTGCTCCCGAAAACCAATCTGCCATCTGAAATGATAAGGGACAAGCCTGAGAGACAGCCAGAGATTGGTGTGTGCAAATAGATTCTGAAGATTTAATTGAAGGGACACTCTAATGTTTCTAATTAAAAGGCCTTAACGAGCAGAGGGGATGCAGAGATTACGCTCAGTGTTTCATCCTCTCAGCCCCAGGAGAGACGGTGAGGTCCAGGGTCTCCTGGAGGAGTGATTAGAATTTCAATCTCATTAGATAACATCCAGCATACCTGTGATTAGGCTTGCCAACGAGGCAATAATTAGTGTTCATTCATTTATAAACATGAGCTCCACCAGTGGACCTTCACCTCATGTAATGACTGTGCATAAAATAGTGGAAATAGGACCCTGATGTAGGTAAGCCTGTTCTTAATGTATAACTCAATGGTAACGGGAATGAGACATATACAGTGGGGTGCAAAGATTTGGGCAACCCTGGTCTGTTACAATTAATCTGTATGTGATCGAAAGCAAACCTGAAGTCTAAATGGTAGAGAATAAAACATAAGACCTTTCTACAAATGTTTTTACTGTTTATAAATTATAAAAAAGGAAAAGGGCCCAGTGCAAAAGTTTGGGAATCCTTTTGGATTAGTCTTTGTTACTTTTTAAAAAGATTATTACTAAAGCCCAAACCCAAGTGATTTACTAAAGGGCTTCAGTGAGTCAGTGGGCTGAACTTCATGACTTCTAAAGTATCCAACTGCAGTGTCTGGTGTTAACAACCATGGGCTCCTCTAAACAGCTCAGAAGAACTCACACATTACTGCAAAAGAGCTTAAAAAAGAGTAGCTTTGGAATGGCTGCCACAGTCCCCAGACTTGAATATTATTGAAAATCTGTGGTGATATCTCAAACATACCATACATATAAGGAGGCCGAAGAATATTTCTGAGCTAGAGGTGTTCTGCCAGGAAGATTGGGGAAAAATTCTCAAAAGTGAGAGCAAAGTGGAAGCAAGGTTTTGTGGGTTGAGGGCAGTCCATGATTTTAAAATAATCTTTGCTGCTTAAATGGCCACGACCAACCCTGATGGTGACCGTCCAACTTTGAGGACCCAGGAGGAATGGGAAGCTTCCTCCTCCTCGTTTTTAAACTTTTTTCCTGAACCGTGCTCCTGGTCCAAAGGAAATTCTTGAAGTGATGGCCTCCAGATTCCTTGATCTGCTGCAGAGGGAGAGCAAGGAATTCCTGGAGTCGGCAGAGTCTGAGAATCCGTCGGGTTTCCGACAGAAGCAAGTCTCAAATCTCAGACGTCACAGAATAGGATAGGGTCAAGCTTTATCTTTGAGGTCAGGAAGAGATGTCAGACAGGAGTATTTATAGGTGTTGCATCACAGAGTGGGACAGAGCAACATCTATACATCAGATCTACATCTAGGGCATATCCGTCTCCCTCTCTGCCCAATTAACTGTGTTACTTATTCTCAACAATTCTGTCTCTCCAAACCAATGTATTTGAGATGGGGGGGCTGGAGCTGCGTAACTGAGAGCCTAAGAAAATGAGGGCTGGAAGAGCTGCTTTAATCAAGAACTATTCTCAAAATGCCTTTCAATACGTTCTCACCACACGGACATTATTCAGTATTTAGTCTTCACCCCTTGAGATGAAGCATTGCAAAAACACTAGACTAGCCGCACCATCAACCCCCTCCTGTCTGGAAGAAAACAAATGGGCCATGAAGACGCAAATATGTTGCCTAATTTCGGCAGGCAAAATAATAATCACTGAAGCAAGTAAGCAAGCCATGGCTAATGTCCATTTTTGGGAGTGGCAACTGTATTTAACTGCAGTATGGCATCTGATTCATCAGATGAGGACTTGCAACAACCGTCTCCTATTACCAAAGCAAAAGATGAATCATAAGAGAGGGGCAAGGTTCAAGTGTCAAAAAGGCAGTTATAAGCAAGAAAAACTCTCCTGATTCGTTGGTATTCTTCATTCAACCAGTCTTTCTGTGGGTAGGCCCATGCAGGGTTTACCACTTGTCAGCTGTGAGAATCCAGCTGACGAGTGGTGCAGTCTGAGAGAAGAACGTCCCTGGTAATGGGTAATAAAAAAGTCTTTAGAGATTGGGGTTTGTGTTTGGATTGATCTGACTTGTGCAGATGGCATCTAAAGTGGAAAAGAGGCTAGTAAAGTGCTTAAGTAAATGATGTACCTAGAAGACCCTCACTCTAGTGCAGACCCTGCTGTACAAACCCCCACCCTGAAATTGGACAAACACCTGTCCTGAAATGAGCCAAACGCTCACCCTAAAACAGGCCCTCAGCTTGAAGCAGTCCAACATTTTCAGGTCACAGCTCTGTGTGATTCTAGACTGACCACATCTGTGCCTGATTTGGGATTGACAGCACCAATGACCGGTTCCTAAGGAAGTGAGGAGATGGAGCCAGAGTCTAAGCCCCAGCGAGCTGTCGCTGGGCAGCGAGACAGAACGTGCAGTCCTGCACTGCCCAAGACTGCTGACGTCACAGGAAAGTGGCAGGAAATAGCCAACACGTTCTGGGCACGCTGAGAAAGGGGCTTTGCCTTTGACCTTAACTATTTAAAGTAGGCAGCTGATCCCTGCTAACTGGCTCCATGACCGATAAGTGGGATTGGAGGGCTGGACCCAGCTCTGTTCAGTGTGTGTGTATGTGTGGAGAGGGGATAAAAAAGTGGCAGTAGGGGTGTATAGAGGTGTGTAGCGGTCTCTAATAGCATTCAGGCCTGAACACACCTTTCTTCCCATTTTCTCTTTTCCTTTTTGAATGTAACATGTCTCACTGTCTTGAAGGAAGAATTAGGCAGCAAAGATCATGAACTCTTTACTTTGCCTCTGCCTTCACATCAGACCCACATGCTGTCAACTCACAGAAAACTGGGCTGTTGGGTTCTGCACACCACTTGATTCTTACACATAACCCACAAGACACTATGCAGCATCTACAGCAGTTATGTGCCAGATACCTGAAGCCTACAGATCGGTGTGTGCTGTGTGCTGGGCTGATTCCCAGAGCTAGCAAATGAAACACAGCTCTGTTCCAGCAAAGCCGTGTTCTGTAGCTCCACTGCCTCAGAGCTAAGGACATTGGTCACGTGACAAGATGTAGCATAGAGGTGGGAATAGACAGCTGCGGCTTGTAACATCTCGCCACTTTTTTAGCTGTGAGAAAAGAGAGAAGCTGCTTATGATTTGGAAAATATGTTTGCACAAGAGGGAGACTGTTTGCCAATAGGTGTCTCGATGAAGGTTTACCTCCTGAAAACCACAGCGAGTTGTTTCTAAACTGGTAAAATAGAGAATCAGTTTGCATGCTCTTTCCTTTTTTGCAGATTAATACGTCTAGTTTTGTTCAAACCAGGTTTATTCATGCTTTGCTATTGAATACTTGGGTGTCCAATTTTAACCTTTTTGGCTAGCACTAGCATAACAGGCCTATAGTCGGCACCATATGGTGCAGAGACCAAGGTTGGTGAGAACACTGTGATGGTTTTAAAATTCCAGACATAACTCACTCCAGTGTATTGCTCCATGTCTGTAAGGCGTATTTTATCCTTCTGGACCCAGAGGAGAAGCATCTCCGGCCTGCAGGAAGACCTTCGAGGGATGCGTCATGCATCCTGGTCTCTCCACCCTCCGTGAGAAAATAATTTTGAAGCGCTTCATCTCTCTTGATGATGATGCCTGATGGACTTTCCATTGGCTGGACAGAACAGCTGGCAGGGCCATTCTACTGGGATAAATTAAGAGTTTTGAGTCCTATCTGTGTAGCAGACTTCATGGAAAGGAAATGTTTGTATTTGTTGTGTTTCTTTATTTAAAATGTTTTTGTTTGTGTCTTGTTTTGAAGTGGTCCAAACATTGAAACAAGGCTCTATTTTATTCTTATTCTCATGTTTAGTATGTGCCAGATTGTAAACTGCTCTTTACTTTGGGTTCACTTAGGGTAGTGTTGTCTCATGATGAGTGTCCACTATTAAAAATATAACTGAATTTGAGGACATTGAATTACCTCAGTAACAGCACCCATGATTGTGTAATCTCATAACTTCCTGTTTTAGCTGCATAATGGTTGATTAAAGAGATTATGACCTGTTCAAGCCTTGCCCTGTTTAGTCTGACATACACTCAGTGAGCACTTAATTAGGTACAGTTCTGTGCAAAAGTCTTAGGCACCCTAGACTTTATATATATATATATATATATATATATATATATATATATATATATATATATATATATATAATATAAAAGTATAAAAGAACACATTTGAGATTTCAAAATATTCATTTTCCAAAAGATTTAATTTTACAGAGACATTTTTGTATTTAATTTTTTTAAAAGTAATATATTACTGGAAGCAATTGACTACTTTCTACATAAAAACTTGATCAAGGCTGTCTGAGATCAAAAGCAAGGAGCCAACCAAAGATAAGTGACGCACTTTTAATGCTGAAGGGTGGGCACAAAAAATATTCAGTTTTTAACTATTCTGCCAAATTACTAAAATGTAATGTAAAATGTATAGTACGTTTATTTAGGACCTTTCACTGTATTATTTTTGAAAGAATCTTATCTGTGCAGAATGTTATACAGGTGCCTAAGACTTTTGCACAGTACTGTATTTATTAGATATATATTTTTGACTTATTTGTCTTCTGCTGCTGTAGCCTATCCACTTAAAGGTTTGATGCATTGTGTCTTCAGAGATGCTCTTAGGCATACCACTGTTGTAATGTGGGCATTTGCATTATTGTTGTCACCTTCCTATCAGCTTTGACCAGTCTGGCCCTTCTCTTCTGACCTCTCTCATTAACAAGGCATTTCTGCCCACAGAACTGCTGCTCACTGGATGTTTTTTGTTTTTCACACCATTCTCTGCAAGCTCTAGAGACTGTTGTGTGTGAAAATCCCAGGCGATGAGCAGTTGAGTCTGATGAGATATTCAAACCACCCTGGCACCAACAATCATTCACATTTAAAGTCACATTTCTTCCCCATTCTGACATTTGGTCTGAAAAACAGCTGAACCTCTTGGCCATGTCTGCATGCTTTTATGCATTTAACTACTGCCACATTATTTGGCAGATTAAATATTTGCATTACCAAACTGGTGTACAGGTCTACCTAATAAAATGCTCACTGAGTGTAGATCTGCATGACTTTGTGCTACATGGTGATACCATTCACTCACCTTACACCTGTTTTGAATGTTTGAGTTTTATCTAAAATGTGCCAATTCATACCCATGGAGGTATGAAGCGGCTCCTGGAAATGTGGGCGTAGATTGTGGCTAAAAATAAGAAACAACAAAATCCAGACAGTGTGCTTGTTCAGACGCCCTCTTCCATATTTTTCTCCAAGATTGGAGCAAAATGTCAGATCACGTGGCAGCTATCATCCTCCAGGGACGAAAGACCCTGCCACCACAGAGTTCTCATTTAGCCGCCAGCAATTCATCACCTTCAGTGACTTTAATTGAAATAAATGGGCAATTAGCATTCCCCTCAGTTTCTATTTTCCTCTCAGACCAGAGGAGAGGGCTATACCTGAAATTGATACTAATCACTGCACTGATGGTAATGGACTTCATCCGGTTGGGTCAGCGTGCCCAGGATTAATAGATCATTACTCAAGACTCACGTACCTCTGATGATCTGTTGGCAAATGGAATGATGCACACCGCAATATGCAAGATGCAAACAGGGATGCCTCGTTGACCTGTAGTTTACACAGATGATTGTATTGAGGGTGATGATTGTATTGAGGGTGCAGACAAAGGACAGAAATTCAACAATGTTTCTTCCTGAAATATCAGAAATGACACTGACACCAACTCAAATCTGTTCAATCTGTTAAAAAAAGCAAAAATACATGGTGACCAAGTCATCAAGATGTCTGCATGTTTGCACGCTTCAATCAGCATCAGTAAATTGACAACAGAACCTTGTGGTGTATCCAATAGCCTGATGGTCGTCATAATAATAATAATAACAATAATAATAATAATAATAATAATAATAATACATTATTACATTATTAATACATTATTATACATTATAATTCTTCTGTGGAAGAACCTATGCACTTGTAAATCGCTTTGGATTAAAAGCGTCTGCCAAATGACTAAAATGTAAATGTAAATGTAAATGTAAATAAGGATAAGAAGAAGAAGGGATTGCAGGTGTGCATTGTGTGTCCATTGCCCAAAGGACTGTGTGTGAACTGGCCTGTTAGAAGCAGCTTGCTTGCTGCAGATAGCCATCTATCAAGGACAGTATCATACAACAGATAGCATTGCTTGTGGGAAAGTGACTCAGTGGAACTTAATGTTGAGGCTTCAATAAGAGGAAATAACAACCAAGCTGTGAATTAAACAGACCCGCCCTCTTTAAAACACCCCATTTCTTCACTCCTAACCACACAGGCAGGGACAGGCAATAGGGCTGAAAGAGGACAGAGACAGAAAGAGAAAACAGATTGTAATATGGAGAGCAAGCAAGTAATGGCACTACACACTAAGTATTATTATAGTAGTCCATACAGTGCCTTCCCAGTATTTTCACCCCACAAAGATTATTTCTCATTTTGCTTTGTGGAAAAGTCAAATAAACATAATTCAATGGGATTTTCTACTGATATAAATGTCAAAATTAGAAAATTAGATTTTTCAATGATTGAAAAATAGGAAAATTACATTTGATAATCACCTCCTTTATAAAACCAACCATAATGTGGCCATTACATTTACATTTAATTATACAATACAATTTAAAATAATATACAATTTTCTTGAGATTAGAGTAAATACATTAACATGGTCCACCTATGTTCAACCTGTGTGAAGCTGTATTATTGCAGAATAAATAAAACTGAAACAGCATATGAGACTGATCACAATGTATTGAAGTCCAAATAACTGCTCATGGAACTTTGTTATTGTTGATGGTGTTCACAGTGTCCAAAAGTACATGGCATAAACTATAAATTACTGTTTAAAAAAATAAGAATGGCCCAGCCAAAGCCTTAAATACTTAAATCTCATTGAAAATTGCTGTTGATGCTCTCAATCTAATTTGACAAGGTTGGAACAAAACTTCACAGACAAATGTGCACAAATCCCAATGTAGAAAATTCATAGACATACCGTAAGAAGACTAATAGCTGCCAAAGTCCTTTCTACAAAGTATTGTCTCTGGGTAAGCACTTATATGTGAGAAATGCAAGTTGTTAATTGTTGGAGCCAAAAAGAAGTTAAACAAAATGCATCATAAATGTGTTGCATACATTGTAACGGTTAAGTGAGAAATAATTTCAATGCATGAAATTGCGTAACAGTACAAAATGTGAAAGAGAGCAGTGAATACTTACTGAAGGCACTGCAATTGTCATTTGCGCTTTTGGCAATTATACTTTGTGGCAGATGTGATGGGGATTTGGGGACAAAATCCAGCGTGTACTGTCCAGAAGCACTTAATTCTCAATTCAGCAGACAGGCCCAACTCCCTCGCCCTGTCCCCACACCAGCAGTCTTTCAGCCTCACTCCTGCCTCCAGCTGCTCAGTGAAGTTTGCACCTTGTTTGTGGTGTGATCCCCCCCAAACTCCCCAACCCGATATTTCTGTATCAGAGATCTCCAAGAGGGGTACATAAAATCTCTATAATACATTCACAGAGGTTTATCGTTCTTCCAAAAAGCTTTGCTTTTGGGAGTTTTTACACCAATGTAAAAAATTTTATACAAAGGTCACAGTTGGTTTTGTAATGTAATGAAGAATATTTGTATTTTTTGTGAACGGAATCTGTTTTGATGCGTTTTCTTTTTTTATTCTGAAGTGCTGTGAAAGGCATTAAATGCATATTTGTGTGTATTCTGGTTGACATTACTGTGTCTGCAGGTATGTTTTTGTAGAAGCTCTGCCAGGGACCTTCTCCCAGTCTCTGGAATCAAGTGTTTCAGCTTAACACAACAGGGTAACAGTCACCATGGTGACACAACCTGCCCTAACACTGGGCAGGGTTCTGCAGAAGTGACAAGCTGCCTAATGTAGGCCTTTATATACTTTAATGTGCTCAGTTCAGACTACTAATATTAACTTAATTCCAGAATTCTGCATCTGCACCATAGTTTAATGTTGGGTGATTAAACAGTACATAAGTGAAGGGGGGCTCGATATGCATAGGAGCTTGAAATGACAAATTAAAAGCTACAGTAGCTGCGAGAGTTTGAATAACAAATCCATATTTGATAATATAAAGCTATATACATGTACTGTAGTAATCCAGTCTTTTACTTGCTATCTTAAGTGTAACTAAAATATTTTGTTTGAGAGCTGTTAGGACAGAATGTTAGATGTTAATGTATTGCATGTATAATTTCAGCATTTTTGTCCACCTGTGGGGTGCGTGCTCGATTTAACTTAGCTTAACAAAATTAAATTTTTCTGTGCATAGAAGTGCTTCCCGAGCAGGCGTACAAAACAAACTTTCCTTCCTCGAAAACACAACTTACACAATATCTGTTTGTAACTGAAGGGTTTGCAGGATCAAATCGCAGGTGGGGGCACTGCCATTGTACCCTTGAGCAGGTACAGGAATTGCTTGACTAAAATACCCAGCTGGACAAACGGGCAGTCTAAAAAGGAAGGCAGTTTACGATAAAGATCTCTGCTTTGCGAACACATCACGATGAGACACAAGACAGAGGACAGGATGCGGGCGTCATTGCACAGAAGGGTTTATTGCGTGCCTTCGTACTCATCAGCTCAAACTGAGACCCAGAGACAGAGTTCACAAGATGCATTCTGGATACCACAGCAACCGAGCTGCACAGTCTCACCACTTCAGACACACAAAGTGCACCGTCAGCTGAGCAAGCCACTTCCACGTAGTGTGTGTGTGTGTGTGTGTGCATGCATATGCATATGCATATGCATATCTCTGTGGATCTGGGGTTGCGGTGTGTATATACATGTAGATGTATCAGTCTGTGAATGTGCATGCATTCATGTGCAAGGGTGTGTGTTGTCACACATGGATGTAGGTGCATACATGTGGAAGTATGGGTGCGTGAATGTGTCGAGCGAGATCTGAGGCAGGGGTCGCTGAGGTTATCAGCTCAGTTTTAAGCGCTGATGGGAACCTTGACAGCAAAGTCAAACCACACACAAAGGATCACACCTCAATGCCCACACGTACGTACACACTCACAAACACTCATACATGTTGCTGAAGCATATGCCCCCCCCCCCCCCGCCAAGGCTATATTATCATCAGAACCAATATATATCAATACATTCCAGAAAGTGAAGTGGATATACAGAACATATAGCATATCTTAGCATGTATATTGTGCGTTTTGCTGCCTAGCTCAGACGTCAGCCTCAGGCTTGTGTAGTTTGTGTGCTTCTCTGGCGACCACAGTTTTGCTGTCCTCCACCAAGCAGCGAATCCGCAGCATCTCAACACGCTCTCCACACCCTCCGTAAAGTCAACAAACGCTTGCTCCAAATTTCCTCAACTTTTTTTTTTTTTTCCTCTTGGCATCATCTTTGGCAGCTCCTTACTCCCCCACTAACCCCCACTGTCCCCAAAACCCCCCTGCCCTAAAGTGTCAACGGACGCTTTTAGCGAGAGAACTTTCCAGACACGGACGGTAAAAACCCACTCGTTTGTCAACAGAGGGGGTGAACAGATAAGTAAAATGCAGGGCGTGAGGAGCACAGAGCTGTGGCAGATAGAGCGCTGGGTTTTTTGCTGAACTAAAGACGTCAGGGGTTTTCTGAGGAGGGGGTAATAGAGGAAGTGTGCTCTGCTGGGCTGCGCAGTTACGCTGCTGGAGCCAGCCCTCAGTGTTTATTCCATCTGGGGGTGGCTATGGGGCCTTGGGAGGCTCTCTCCACCACAATGAACTCATCTGGGTTGTTGGCAGCCCTGTAATGCAGCAGAAGGTCTTGGATAGCTCTCTCTTCAATCTGAGAGGGAGGGAGGGAGAGAGAAACAGAAGGGAGGGAGGGAGGGAGGGGGGGCAGAGAGATGGAGAAAGAGAGAGGGACAGAGGAAGTGAGACAGAGTGAAAGAAAATACAATATCCACATTTTACTTTCTCTTCCTCCATAGAATAAACACAACAGTTCCTTCTCTATCAGTCACGCATACAGCCTGATTTACTAATCTACGTTCATCAAGACTCGAGTTTGAGAGAGAAGGAGAGAGGTAGGAAAGAGAAGGGCGATGGAAGGAAGGAAAGATTGAGAGACGAGAGGGCTTTTACGACACCCTCTCCTGTCCTTTATTCGGTGCGGATATGGTAGAGGACAGCAGACGGTTTGGTCACAACATGTCCCGGGGTTTTCTGAAAAAGCACTTCCGCTTCTGTGTAACACTAAAGTTCACAGTCAGCAAAGCTGTGCATTGATGTTGGGGAAACATGATGAAATTGTGCACATCTTTCAGAAAACTGTATTAGCCATTTTTTTAATTGCTTATAATATCATATATTAGTTCATTCACCTGTTCATAATTGTCATTTTAATCACACATTTATTCAAATAAGCATAAAATTATCAAGCAGACACAACCACGACACAAAAGCAGTCAACTGCATCTCTGTAGCTTTCTTCACTAGTCCATTATCACTCAACTCATGAGTTTGCCTCCAGAGTTATGAGTGTTATTGAATAGTTATACAAGTGTTACAGGTGTGTCACAAGCAGAAGTTACCAGCAAGTGTTACAGGTTAGTGTTATACAGTAGGTGAGTGTTAATGGTTAGTGTGGTAAAGTAGGTGAGTGTTAATGGTTAGTGTGGTACAGTAGATTGCAGTTACAGGTGAGTTACCTGGATTAGCGCTAGCGGTTTGTCTCTGCTCCGGAGCAGTGCTGCCTCCTGCTGCCTCTCCTCCTCGACGATGGAAGCAAAGGTCATCGTGGAGCTCGTGGGGGGACTGCCCACTGCTGCCAGCACCCAGGGCCTGGTGAGCAGAGAGAGGGGTGTTCAGAAGCATTTCCCCAAAACCTTCTCAAATACTTCTCATTTGAAGTATTGAATCACTTCTCATTACACTTCCCTATTTTATTGACCTCTCTCAATAGGTCAGCCAAACATTATTTTCTCATTCTGTACTACGGCTATTCATCATTAATTGTTATTCACTAAGCCGATTGTATATTATGGTATACATTATACTTGAAAAACCATTTTGTCGGGGTGTATTTTTTCTTCATTGTCTTTGTGTGACTTCACTAATGCGAGAATGTCTGTTCCATTATATTGACATCAATACTCTTGCTGCATAATAATAATCCAACAAGCTCCCGCAACAAGCATTACTTGATTCTTATGGACATTGTTTTAAATTATTTATGTTATTTTCTTTCATCTTCATTATGTATGAGTAAATGTCTAATAATAATCATAATTCCTTGCATATACAGTGCATTTCCCAGCGGCCAGCAACTCAGAGCACACTAAACTGTAAACTTCACACTAACACTAATGTCACTCACCTCAATGTCACCCTCAGTCTCACCTCAAAGGCTAAAGCTCCACTTTTACACGCTGTATCCAACTGATCAGGCCTACGTCACTAACGCTGCAAAAACAACTAATCAAACAAATCTGATAAAACTGGCTCGATCTCCCGCAAGCAGACAGGCTGGACCGAAAACCATTCTGCACAATGTGCAATAACGCTATATTAAAACATTACCTTATCTGCAATAACACCTCATTAAAATATTATTCTATCTACAATAACACCTCATTAAAGTGTGGTCACATCTGCAAAGTCGTCTTTATGTGGAACTGCAGGCCCACCCGGTACAGGACTATTATTTTATGAGTGGTGTCTCATACAATTTTAAAGTTTACAAAAAGCTTCGGCAGAAAGGTTGTGGCAGGGTGTAAACAAGCAACAGAAACTGAAAGAAGACCAGTGACAGGGGATTAAATATCCTAAATCGTAGGGGTCCGAAAGTGAGGGGATCTTAATGGGGTTTTGAGATCCATTCAATCCTCAATCCATTCCATTCAAGTCAATCTGTACACAGAATTACTTTAATAGCACTCTCACATTTCAAAACTATCGAAGATCGTCACTCAATACCGATGTTATTAATAGTCGATTATTCTCACTGGATACATTTGCTTCAATGTATTTATGTCCCCTGACTGAGTGTCAAGTCTTTATCAAACGTCTTGTCTGGGGCGAATGTTTTCACTTTGATCTGCTGCGGCTGCCTCGCTGTGATTAGGCCTCATATCTTCAGAGTCTTTAGATCACAATATGACATCCTATTTAGATAAAGGTTAGCTATCGATAAATGACTGATGTGCCTCCGTTTACTTTGTCTACTGTCTTGTCAAATGAAGGATACAGCTTGACTTTCCAACATTTTGTCATTGAGCATTTACCGCTGCTCATCTACAAAGAAACTGGAGAACAAGCATTTTCTAACGGGGCTCTTCAGCACTCAGAGCAGGAAAAAGAGCCCAACAGAGCCATCTGGAGGACAGGATATGAACTGCACAGTGCGAGGATAGGAAAACACTCATTACCCCAAGACAAAAACAGCAATAAAAATGCAGTTTCCCTAAAACAAAATGTTTCGTGTGGGTAAACAATCAGGGCTTTAAAGATTAGCCATCACGTTCGCCCATTTTCAAATTTTAGAAGAAATATTCTCTGTGCACCCACCCAGATAAACAACTCAAAATTAAAGAAATAATTCACACTCAGGTAAATATAATGGGGTTCATTACTAAAGCACAAAGGAATAAACACAAAGCCATAGACACTTAGATTAGTCTTCCTAGCAGCACACCGAAGGCAACGGTGGACAAAATGTTTGTACATTTGTGTTTACCTCAGAATTATTATGTGCTCTAATAATTATTACAGTGTAAAATTAAAACATTTATCTTAGAGTGCAAACCTCTTGTTTATTTGTAAATGGTTAGGGCTCAAATAAAGTGTATAAATGTCTATAAAAGTGTCTATAAAAGTGCTCCTGTCTGCTGGTCCATGCCCCATTTGAACCAACATTCACTCTGTCTGGATTCTAAGCCTTGCATTTTGTGTGTATGACTGTGTGTCTTATCAACTGTATTTTCTGAAACTATTTCCAATGATGTTCCAAGCATATTTTTTGGTCATGACTAGATACTAAAAGCTACAGTGGCAAATTAATAAATGATGGGACTTTGTCCCAAAAATTATGGAGGGCATTACATTACACTATAGTCATTTAGCAATGCTCCAAAGCGACATACAATAAAGTGTCAATCAGGAGCGAGGACAAGTGTGTGAAGACCCGAGAGGAAAGTACAGTTCCAAGTCTGAGAGTGATCACATACATAGAAACTTGAACCCTTAAAGAATAAATCAACTTTCCAAGTAGCATACCACGGTTGGCAGCTACAATATCCCGAATACTAAAATAATTATACACAAGGCACTGTAAATACCCTCAAATTAAAGGTGATATTCATCATTTCATTTCAAACCAAATGTGTTGGGAGTACAGAGGCTGTACCACTGTCCAAATATTTACGAACTGCACTGTCTGGGGGCCTTAACATCTGCACACTTCGGTGTGTGTGTGTGTGTGGTTGTGCGTGAGTCTGTGTGTGTGTGTCTGCGTGTGCGCTCTCCTTACCCAGCCAGTTTCTCTGGGTTGTCCTCCTCAGCATGTTTAAACGTCACCTTCCTCGTCGTGGGAATGGGACCAGCTGCACCAGTCAGAGGCGCTACAGAGGTTCTGCCTGGGCCAATCAGAGTGGCTTCAGCGGCCCTGACCCGCCTCTCTTCCTCCTCGAGGAGGTCTCGGAATGACAGGGAGGATGTGGGGGACTGAAGCTGCTTTGCCCTGGAAACAAATGAGTAACATGCACAATATCAGCACCAGGTTACAGGGATCTAACCAGTCTTTGACTGCTGATATCTGTCTCATTCTGTCTGTGGACTCATTAACAGTCCTTATTGGAACCTAATGGCTGCTTTGCTAAAACCCACCATGTCTTCCCATTCTTGGATGTGGGCACCGGGGGCGACTTTGCGGTGACCCCCTCTGCCCCACCCTCTTTGGTCGCCATGGCGAGCATCTTCCTCTGCTTCTGGGAGAGTTTAGCCGGAAAGGGTGAGGGCTTGCCGCTGCTGTCAGTCAAGAAGGAGGGGGAAGAGACACTTAAGAATTGTGGACATTGAGAGCAGAAAATGCAGCATTTATATATAATGATGACACTGTATCCAACCAAACATTAATATTACACACACATAAAAACACACTCATAAACACACACACACACACGTCTGTTAATTTAAAGTGTGAAAGGACTTCCGCAGACAGAAAAAAGACTCTTACGATCCGGGGCTTTTGGGCGTGGCTCCCAGGCTCTGTAAGCTCGCCTCGGTCTCCATGATGGATCTGAGGAGCAGCACTGGAGGAGGAGGACCAGGACTGGGGGACGAACGAGAGGCAAACTCAATCAACTCCTCAGGAAACTGCCATGCCGTGACACACGGGCACTGACAGGCTGTCCCTGGGAGAGTATGAACCTCAGGGAACCATCACCCAGAACTGTGTCACAGGTCCTCTAAGGCAGGGCAGTGGTCACCCACACCCTAAGACACCAGGCAAGGCGCATTGACTACCTTACTTACTCCAGTACCAGTACACACTGAGTAACTAACCAAACAGCAAGACAAGGGTGGCCAATACACCTCAATAATAACGACAGAAGAAGTAATAGTAAGCGTGACTCCTATAAGGTCACAGGTCACATCCCATCAGGCATATTTATAGATGGTTCAAAGTGGAATGTTTCAGTAGCTATAGAAAGAAGTTTCCATTTTAAGATTGAAAGCTCAATGATGGTGCCGACCATGTGGTTGGTCTACATTCAGCATTTTGGGGGTGATGAATGACCCCTGACCATACTCACTGTGCATGAGGCTGGGGGATAGGCTGAGGGGTAGAGCTCTCTGGAAGAGTGGGTGGTCGGCTGCCTGCAGGTGGCGTTTTGGGTGGGCTTCTCAGGTTTAGGATCCGACATTTCTCTTCCAGCTGCAAGAAGCAGAACCACCATACCATGACCCAGGCCCTGGGTCTTACAGTGTGTGTATGCGAGTGTGCGCATGTGTGTAAGTGTGTGTATGTGTATAACATTGTTGTGTGGTACCTCTGTGGTCTCCTGAAACACAGGGGAGTGAAGATCTCGAGGGCTCCCCACTGCAGCGTAGCTCCCCTCCGAGTCCGAGGTCAACATCTCCTGCAAGGACTCCATGGAGCCTGTCTTCCCTGCCTTTGCCAACTCTGTGTGTGTACACACACACACACACACACAAACACACACACGAATACACACACAGACATGCACACACACACACACACACACACACACACACACACAGTGCACACAGGTGAGGTATGACCCATGTACGCATGTGTGCATGGGCTAGGTGAGTGTTTGACAAGTGAGGGGTGTGACCCTTGTGACCCTAGTGTGTCAGGTGTAGGGCAGTCACGATGACGTGATAATGGCTACCTGAAGGGGGCGGGCTCTGGATGATGTCAGACAGGGTGTACCCCCCTGAGCTGTCAGAACGTCGTCGTGGTTTCCGTTTAGCTTTCATCTTTGCTTTCTTCAGAAGTGTCTCCCTGAGATGAAGAGGAGGAAGAGAAGACTCCATTGAATGAAATATTGCCTGTACTACGGTATTATTCACACATACAAATCTAACTTATTAGACCTAATGATAAGTTAAGGTAATGAGTTCTAGCAATACCAAAAACAGTGCATCAACCATGCTGTGTATGAAGCTACCAGCTGTGTGTTTTTTCACTATCAAAAAAACTCATAACTCAGTGTCTCCTCTTGAGTCCAATTGTTCCTAGTTTGAGACACTTTTATCTAGGCTCTTTGAAGCTAGCAAAAGTTGTTAGGCTACTTGACTTGCGCAAATAACGGAATTCCCCTGAGCAGTGGCTTGCTTCTGTGCTTTTCACAAGCTCGACAGTTGCATCATCCGCCCTTATATCACTTCAGCCTTTACCATTGCACCAAGCTGAATTAGGATCTACTCTAATTTCTCGAACTCTTGAAAACAAATTATTAACTCATTTTCCATTAGCATTGTTGCAGTATGTTTCTGACGCGCATCAAGTTGTAGCGTTATAATTGTTTAATGGAAAAAGGGGTAGTGCAGTGTAACGTAGTGCACATGTAGTAGTGCTAATGAGCACTGTAGCAGTTTGTGCAGGGGAGTAGAATAGACAGGGGCAGCAGTAACTGAAGGCATGTAGCATGATGAGTATAAATGTGTGTAGCCATACCTGCTGACAGAGTCAAGCTCTTTGTCTGTCTGGGGGCTGAGAGAGGAGTCCCAATCTTTGTCCTGATAAGCGCTGAGATCAGGGGCATCGGGAGAGGGGGTGATCACTCGCTTCTGCATAGCTGGGATCTGAGGGGGTGATAGGTCCGTTACAGCACAGGCAAAATCAAAGTTTGAGTTTAGTGACTGGGTACGTAACTGGTCTGGAGGAGGACGAGGAGTTACGAGGAGGAGGAGGAATGGTAAATGGTAAATGGTTGGCATTTATATAGCGCCTTTATCCAAAGTGCTGTACAATTGATGCTTCTCATTCACCCATTAATACACACACTCACACACCAACGGCGATCGGCTGCCATGCAAGGTGCCGACCAGCTCGTCAGGAGCATTTGGGGGTTAGGTGTCTTGCTCAGCGACACTTCGACACAGCCCGGGCGGGGGATCGAACCGGCAACCCTCCGACTGCCAGACGACTGCTCTTACTGCCTGAGCCATGTCGCCCCTTCATCAGGAAGGAAGACTCACCATGTTCCTGTAGGCAGTGGACAGGTCCAACAGAACATCATCACTCAGAACATCCAGAGCTCTGGAGACAAACAGACACACTGACACATTGAGAAGCAGGACTCAAAGCTGTGCAGTGTTTTTAACAATGACTACAGGCACTTCATGAAAGTTGTGTGTAGGGCACACACTCACCGTGATTCCAGCAGGGCGGCGATGTTGAGCGAGATAAACTGCTGGCAGGACAGCTTCAGCTGCTCTGCATTGTACATTACAGCAAACTCCAGCAGCTCTGCGGCATTCTTCAGAGTCACTGCGTGCGGCAATAATATTTTAGTATTACCTCACATCCTCTCATCAAATCACATAACAGCATCACCCCCCATCTATGAGGTCACACAACACATACCTCTACTGAAGCAGGAGGCTACATAGACTGAGCACCTTGGGGTTTACAAGATGAACAACTTGGATATTTTTATGTTCCATTATCTGCGAATGTAGACTTCCTATTCTCTTTATTTATTATCCAGTTATCTTTTCATTTCAGCTTGGAGATTTGCTACTTGTAGGCACAAGACTGTATTGAATTTCACAAAGAAAATTACCTGTGATACTGTTAAAAAATGTGTCATTGCATCATGTATTGTGAACTTAAATTACAGAGAATTCCCGAATCACCACCCACATAAGACACTGACCAGATTAGCCAATACATTCATTTAAATATGAAATATTGAAAATGGCAGCCTGACAAAGTGGAAACATTTATGCAAGTGGTGAGTGGAGATATTAGCTTCAATATTAGCTTCAATATTGGACATCTCTGCTATAAGCAATTGCCTATTTTTACCACACTGCTAAAACAAGAAAAAATTGGAACAAAATAGAACGCTTTGTTCAATTAATTCAATTTTGCATATTCTCATTTGGAAATTTAATCAGCTGTCACTCATTTTCATTTTTACCGGTTTATCTACCTTTCATGCACCCACCTCCCCTCCCTGTCCCAATCAGGTTTGGCAGGATTTTAATGAACCATGCGATAGATTAAAATTCATAAACTTCATAAGAACAATCCCCTCTAGATTACTTCAGCAGGCTGCACATATTAAACACGGAATGTTAATTTAGCACTGCATGTAGCTTTACTAAAGCCTGCTTACAAAATGGAAGTATGCCTTATAGAAACTACAAACTATGACCATGATACTACTAGAACCGTGGGCCTATTGTACCATGAGCCCTATAAGGGGATATGACTTCTATATTTGAGCATATCATCTCATAACCCATTTGTGTACTAAAGTTACACTTTTCATTTTAGAAGTATTGTAGCATTACTTATTGTGCATTGGCAGCACAAACGTATTACCGTGAGGCCAAAGCTTGCTGAAATGAAGCGGTGATAAAAAAAAGTGGTACGCACAGTTCTCGGTGATGGCCACCTCACACATCTCTTTGAGGCGGGTGATGAGGAGCTGGTCTGCCACCACCAGCACATTGCACACAAACTCCACGTTCTCACACTCTGCAGGGAGGGAGCACAGAGCGTGACTGTTACAATACGGTCCTGCGTCTCCTGTACGGATGACCTGCTCTGAAGGCACAAGCATATTACGGGTAATGTCTGTAAACGTGTACGCATTCCCGTAACCACAAATCTGTATCTGAGTTTTTTCTGAAGTACTGTTGCTCTAACTAACCGTTGTGAGAATACTAACCTTGTGTGCTCTGTAACACTGTCTGCTAACTGGGTGTAATATATTAGCTCATTAGCTCAGGAGGAAAGAGCGGTCGTCTGGCAGTCGGAGGGTTGCCGGTTGGATCCCCCGCCCTGGGTGTGTTGAAGTGACCCTGAGCAAACACCTAGCGCCCAATTGCACCCAATCAGCTGATTGGTGCCTTGAATGGCAGCCTTTCATTGTTGGTATGTGAGTGTGTGTGTGAATGGGTGAATGAGAGCCATTAACTGCAAAGCGCTTTGGATAAAACAGCTATTTAAATGCAGTCCATTTAACGTAATACAATGTCATGTAATGTATGAGGTTACCTTTGACAGTGGCTGACTCGTCGGTGTAAACGTAGTCCAGAATGACCTGCAGGATGGCAGCACTGGTGGGCATCTCCAGCGCAGTGCAGCTGGTGGCCTGCAGGGGGACACATACAGTACAACGTCTGACTGTGACAGGCAGAGCCCAGGCCTGGCCAGGATCATAATGCTGCAACATGAGGATCCAATCAATGCATTCGCTTTGCATGACTCACCTCAATCCAGCTGTTTCCCAGCATGCTGTTGAAGTATTCTGTGAGCAATACAATAAACACACAATAGATCAGCTTTATACTTGAAAGCAAAATAATACCTAACAGCGTTTAAGGAAAGTAGGTCTTGTAACTCGGACTATCTATGTTAAATTCACGCCAGGAAACAATTGCATCATTAAGGCAAACCAACGCACTCAAAATAAGCCAAAAAAATAAGTAATCTAAGGATTTCATACAATTAACTAATATACTTTAGAAGAGAAGACAGTAATACACACAACCAAGTGCAGACGAAACCCACCCAGTCGAGCACACAGCACACACTTGTGGCACTCAAATTCCTTCCCATCTTCAGACTTCAGAGTGACATCACAAAGGTAGGAGCTGAAGGGGGGGGGTGCAGTGTGTTATTTTCATACCATTTTTATTGGGTGCAAATGGCCTTTTTTCTTCAGACTACGCATGTTTGTTTAGGATTGGTGCTAACGTCACACAGGGTGGCAACATGGGGCATCACCACTTATCAAAATATTGTTGTGTGAAAATAAATAAAGCTAGCGATTAGAAGGAATCAATTACTGACTACCTACTTCACAGAAACAGATGCCATCGATTCAATCTGGGGGATAATTTACTCAAGAACACGACTGCTTGCCAGCAGATTCTTAAAAGGTTTAGAGAAACCGGAAAATCAGAAAATAGGAAATAATAATTTTTCTGCAGCTGTCAAAAATAACTGCCATGGTAACAGGTCAAAGTGAGTATAGCCTGCATGTTGCAACATGTTGCAAAGCTCTGCAGCAGCACTAATTAGGTCTGCTGCTGTAGAAGGGCTATAGGCACACAAAGAAAGAAAGAAAGAAATACTTTTAAAAAAGGACTCCACCCCCATCTGTAACTAATTTTGTGTGTGGCTCTTGACCAGGGCACAATAGAAATAACTTATTGTAAATACATGAAAAATTAAGATTTCATTCACACAGTAATGTGTGAAAATGATACATTTTAGCTACCACTTACCACTTTTTTGGCTGAAATTTGAGTTTGCTTCCAGTCTTCTTGTGAATGACGTTGATTTTCCCATTTTCATAGCGTACACTATCCAGCCTGAAAGACACAGCTGTCCGGGTGAGACAAGTGATCTAAACCAGGTTGACAGCAATAAATTGCATTAAAATGAGGTCTGTTTAGATAGTTTGTTTACATTTTCGCATTTCATGAATGACCTATTTTAGACAATATGAAGCTTGTTTACACACTCTTGGTAATATAATCATGAAATATGTAAACTGTACAAAATAGACAACTGTGTACATTCTTAATGATATTATGATTTAGACATGCTTCAATGCACCAGGGGTTGGATAAAGACAACTTTAACCTTGAACACAAGGTTAACCATTTTAGTGGCCGATGGCTTGAACAACAGGGTGGCCATTTTAGCGGGTTTTGAGATTAAAGACCGTCTTTACCGTGCGCACAGGCTGCCCATGCCCAGTTTCTTGGCCACGCCCTGCAGGGTCTTCACTGGGTTGGCCCCGCTCTCCCCGGCCCCGCCCGCTTTGTTCTTCTTGGTGGTCTTGGTGCTCTTGTTGCTCTGCGGGTGGGGCAGGTTTCGGTACACCTCCAGGGCGGAGCGACCGCGCAGGCTCTCGGGCAGGCTCAGGCCCCGGGGGGTGGAGGGCGGCGTGTCCTGGGGCGCCGGGGCAGACGCTGGGACGCTGGGGCGGAACCCGTGGACCAGCAGCTGGCAGGAGTCCGTGTAGACGTACCGCAGAACCTGCTCCAGCACGTCGGCCGGGACCTTCTCCAGGACCAGCAGGTCGCAGCCGGATGAGTCGCTGCTCTTCCTCACCCCATCCTCCTCCTCCTCCTCCTCCTCAGGGGGCCCGCCCCGCTCCGATGACGGGTACAGCTGCTTGCGGAAGAACTCGGAGCGCATAGACAGGATGTACTTGTGGGCGGCGAAGGCCCGGACGCCGGCCTGCAGGGTGACATCGTGGATGCTGTCTGTCTCCTCGGCCGAGGTCAGGAGGTTCAGGAAGTGTTGGGAGAAGGAGGAAGGGGAGATGGTGGGCACCTCAAACAGACTGGGGGAGGGAGTGGGAAGAGTGGCTGTATGACGTCATCTTAAAAACACACGAAATGACTGAAACAAATGTTCCCGTATTCACCTAAACAAAGCATTACTGTTAACAGAAACAGCCTTTTATGATGAATTAGGTTCCAATTAAAATCCAGGATTTTTTCCCCTACTTCTATTAACAAATCATGGAAATTTTGATGGAATTCCTAAACTGTAAACAGACAATCAACCACAAATCTTTTTCCGTAACCAGCCAGTTCCTCCAAAAAAGCCAATTTCTCAGACTGAAATTAGTATGTTTAATAGAAAATTATAGTGAAGAGCAGAAAGATCTCATACAACTGAAAGAAAACAAGAAAAACATCTTATATAACTTAACTTGATCCCTTTCGGCAATGTTGTGCAGAGTGCTCCGGTGGTGCCAGGCAAAACAACCCGATAAGCAAGTTTGCTAAATAACCCTGCCAGCCTTGACAAGGTACTGACATATTTTACTTTTCAAAAACTTCACTCTGCTCGAACATTCCTCTGCAATTACGGTGTGCCAACCCAAGAAAAAGCATGTTTGTCCACAGACATCGAATCAGAGAAGCACACATCTATAACAGAGAAGAGTCAGTACCTGGCTTTGGGGTCAGACTGCAGAACGCCAAAGTTACGTCCCTTTGAGTCCATGGTGATGCTGACGGCTCTGTGGATATACGGCAGCCTCTCCAGGCGGATCCTCTCATACACACCACTGACCTCGGTATGACCTGTCAGCTCCACCCCGCTCCCAGTGTCTGAAAGGTACAGGACAAATTCAACACACACATGCACACACTTCTGCATGAACACAAATGCCCATATTAACATCTGCATACAGTTCACCAAAACACGCAAGGATAAAAAAATAAACCCACCGGAGTTTGTTGCAGACATGGCAGGTATTCAATAGCATCTCCAGTGGCTATTTCGACAAAAAAAAAATCTACAGTTCAATGTAAAAGGGGAATTCAAGGTAGGAATATTATAAATATCATAGCAGCTGATGGCTCTTCTTGTAATGTACCTTTCATTTCCTCCTTTCTCATTAAAAATAGAAATTATGATGTAGTAGTGACAACAATGCTGGTAACAAGCTGTGACAAGATATCAATTGAGTACCAATGTTCCCCTCAGAACTGCAGGCAGCCAATGTTACTTCTTACAGTCAAATTTACAATCATCACACAAACGCACTGTTCATCATTCACATCCCCGTAGGACATCTCCATTGGGCCTTGCTTTCCCACTGACGTGTGAAATAGAGAGTAGCGATTTCCGCCTTATCCATCAGCGTTTGAGAGAACACTTCTCTGTGGCCTTCTAGCACCTCCATCAAACCAGCTTCTGTGATATTCGTTTGTTACTTTACCTACTATTAAATGGACATGTCCCTTTCTGGAGTTTTAGAATTTTCGTTTTTTTTTTTTACTTAAATATATTATTTCAGTATTGGGGTATGAATTTTCAACAGGCCCAGACCTTTTTGAGTGCAGTGATTAAAGCAAGAAAATACACTTTCAATACAGTAACTCTGAAGTGTCATGCACAGCAAGCAAAGCCTCCAGAGCTTGTATCCATTTAGATTACCTGCGTGTTTTTTAAATTGCTTCATAATTATTTTTGGTTGGAACTATTCCTTTGGGACATGCAACCTGAAATCGCTGCGCAAAAGGAAAGCAGTTCCTGCGTTATATAAAACGCGTATTTATGTTCATAACTGTGTATAAACACTAGTATGCCACCTTGTCCCAGGTATGTGGTACATTCTGTTCTTTCCAATATCTTGAGTTTCTGTCTTTAAGGCCAAATTTACTGTATTTTGTTGTATTCATGTATTTTAAGATTGACATTTACATGCATTGCAAAACCAATCTGGGAATTTAACTTTCCAGCTGAAAAAGTGAAATTTCCCCTGGAGTTCTTTGAAGGTGACTCAGCCGCTCCTCCTCACCTTTCTTGTCTCCGGCCTTCTTTTGCTCAGACAGCCATTGGCCGCTGAATCCCTCCCCCTCCTGGGTGACAAACATCATGTGGTTCCTGCTGAGGGCGATGTCCGACACGAACACCTGCCGCCCGTACGCCCACCTGCACTGCTTCACAGAGCTGCCTGCTGCCTTCCAGCTGAACACCTGAGAGAGATGAACAAGTGACTACTGAACACCTGAGAGAGATGAACACATGACTACTGAACACCTGAGAGAGATGAACACGTGACAACAAAACACCTGAGAGAGATGAACACGTGATTACTGAACACCTGAGAGAGATGAACACGTGACTACACAAAACCTGAGAGAGATGAACACGTGACTACACAAAACCTGAGAAAGATGAACACGTGATTACACAAAACCTGAGAGATGAACACGTGATTACACAAAACCTGAGAGATGAACACGTGACTACACAAAACCTGAGAGAGACGAACACGTGATTACACAAAACCTGAGAGAGGTGAACACATGATTACACAAAACCTGAGAGAGATGAACACGTGACTACAGAAAACCTGAGAGAGATGAACACGTGACGACACAAAACCTGAGAGAGATGAACACGTGACTACAGAAAACCTGAGAGATGAACACGTGATTACACAAAACCTGAGAGAGATGAACACGTGACTACACAACACCTGAGAGATGAACACGTGACTAAACAAAACCTGAGAGATGAACACGTGACTACACAAAACCTGAGAGAGATGAACACGTGACTACTGAACACCTGAGAGAGGTGAACACATGACTACTGAACACCTGAGAGAGATGAACACGTGACTATAAAACACCTGAGAGAGAGACTCTGGCGCAGTTCTGACTCCTCCTCACCAAACACAGACCCACACACACAAACCTACCCTTCCAGCCTGGTCCAGAGCCAGAATGGACACCTTCTCCCCACTGGCCTCAATCAGCACCTGAGGAGCCACGCGGTGATCCAGGCTACCTCCACTCACCACAACCTTCTTAATGTTCAGTTGCCTGCTCAGAGAGGGGGAGAGACAGGCCACGGATCAGAGGATGAGCTGCCTGATACAGAGTGGGAGAGAGTGGCGGAGAGAGATAGGGGGAGAGAGAGAGAGAGAGAGAGAGGAAGTGGGAGAGGAAGTGAGAGAGGGAGTGAGAGATGAAAGAGAGAGAAAGAGGGATGTTTAAGTACTCTGTGGGATGCTCTCAGGCAGGGAGGGGCTCACCGCGATGCTAGCTTCTTGCACTGGTAGTCGGTCAGCAGGTAAACATCCCCCTTCTCCGTCACACACACGGTGGCCCCGTTGCTGGCTGCTGCCATGGCGATGGCCACTTCCTTGTGGTGGAGGGCAGACACCTGGCGAGGCGCGGTCACACACCTCACTCCATTTGGATCCTGGAGGTAGCCTGCAGGTACACACACACACACACACACACACACACACACATTACATTTAATCTCACAAATGTTGTGGTTAAATATTATTGCTTATACAATATTGTGTATAATGTATAAATAAGCATAAACTTATATTTAGACTCATACGGACTTATTACAATGTATTGCTCATTAAAGATCAGTGCACACCATGCTGACATACTTTCACACATTGCAGTAATGAAATGCTTCTGTTAGAGTGTCTATCACATTCCAATAGTGTGAGTTCACGGTAGGGGTGCCAGGGAGTGTGAGTTAAAGGAACACAGTCACGCAACATAAAAGAGGAGCAAATCAGTGTGCTTTAAAACGAAAGAGGTGATAGTTTATGCAGGATGAGTTGGGGAGGTTTGGGAATAATTCATGAGCACAAGTTGAGGGATAGGAGGGGGGATTAAGAAGTGAGAATTTAACTTTGTCAGATACTTTAGCATACATTTTTTTGTTTGTGTTTCTGAGTGAGGTTTAAAATCTTTAGAAGACCGGCTGGTGCGTTATTATCACTATAAATAAGCTAGCATGTATGTTATGAATAATCCATGAACATTCCAAAGTCATCCGACAGAAAAAATGAAAAACCTGCGCACAGGCCTGAGGTTACTATAGGGTAGCACTTCTTATATAGGTTGCAAGGGCCATTCCGTTCTGTTTTGGTTTGTTCATCGTCTATCCTCCCTTGCAGAACACCTGTTAAGTTTGCTTGTAGCATGCTACAAATGTATTTAGGGAATACCTCCCTCCAGGGAAGACAGCAAAGGAAGATCATTTGTGAATTGAGCCCAGCCTTGGATATAAATACTTTTCCATGCTTTACTGAGCTTGTCTGCTGTATTGGAACCTATGACAAACTCAGAAAGTGCAAACCCCACCTACTGGTCCTCTTAGTTGGCTCAACTGCACCAGGCAAGATCAATCAATCGAGAAACGTATTCGGAACAAATTACATATTTGAACCAAGTCTGGAGCACAGGAAGATCTGGGAAAGCTCCAGTATTTCCAGTGAAAAAAAAAAAAAGAAAAAAAGAAAAGAAATGAATAAAACGGGACACCATCTGACAGGTGTGTCAAAGAGCAGTGGAATGTGGGTGTGGCTTACCCAGCTGGCCCCCGTTCAGGCCCATGGTGTACACCGCCTCCCGAGTCCACAGGACCGTGTGGAACCTTCCGGCTGCTACACCAATAACAGTCCTCCCTTTCAGACACTTGGATGATACCTGTGGGTCCCATAGACCAAATAGAGATTATTCAATCTCTAGTAGGCTACACTCCCAAAGCTCTTTCTCTCCGTCTCACGGTTTCTCACACACACACATGCACAAGGGCAGAGGACAGTCTTGCCTGTTTCGGCTGGTGGGCGGAGGCCGGAGGCGGCACCAGGCCCAGCTGGTGGAAGGTGTTGAGACCAAAGGTGTAGACGTAGCCCTCCTCCGTCAGTACCACGGTGTGATCCTTTGCTGCAGCCACCTGAGAGCAGTGATGGAGGCTCTCTACCATCCGCGGCACCTACACACACACGTGTACACACACACACACACACACACACACACACAAAAGCACCGGTGCATGCGCGCACACACGCGCACACACACACGCGCGCACACGCGCACACACACACGCACTCACGCACGCACACACACACAAACACACACACGCACGCACACACACGCACGCACACGCGCACACACGCGCACACACGCGCACACACGCGCACACACGCGCACACACGCGCACACACGCGCACACACGCGCACACACGCGCACACACGCACACCAATAGGCAGAGTTAAGCAGTAAGTACAAGTAGACAGGTGAGACAGACAGACTAGGTAAATATGAGACAGACTCAGACAAATACTGTATATGAAAATGCAGGTGAATAACACATGTAGAAGCTCTTGCCATATATGTCTGTTCATCTCCATGCCCGAGACGACCGCCCTGTCCATGTCCACAGGTAAACACCCGCCCATTCTGAGACAGGAACACCGAGTGGAATTTACACAGCACCACCTGAAAAATAAACACACACACACCTGTGAGAAGCACATCCATGAGAATGCACACGCACACACAGAGCATGACACACACAAACAGCGCTCAGGGAATGCATAAGCTGGCTGTCTGCCTGGAAGCTCACTGTGCGCTTTAACCTGATTAAACGGAAAGGCTTTAATCCTCAAACTCTGTGTTGCTCTTCCAGGGCCTGGCAAATCACTGCAGGTCCAATGTTACACAGAGTGAAAGAGTCACGTCCCCTCCCAGGGGGACACATAATGCCTGCTTTTACCCATTCACATTGAAGTCATTGGACCTGGCAGACAGCGACAGAGCAAGGCGCCTGATACCTGGAACACGCATTTAGGGAGCTCAGGGTGGGCGAAACGAGACCCCCACACGGTGAGAGAGTCACAGAGAGTGTGAGCCCAGTGTAGGGGTCACCCTGGTGAAGCCGGACGGAAGCCTGCCCCCCGACCCCCAGGTCTCCCCCATTACAGTGCGCCAGCACCCCCACTGAGCAGGGTTAGAGCACAATGCCAAACCCATTGAGTAATCCGTTATCTAGTCAGAATGTAGCAGCTCGTCCTGCTGCTTTCAAACTTACCACAGCAACTGGGCCATTGAGGTACAGCAGACTTTTCTGCATTTCAGCACTGACAGAATGAATCCATCATCTGTATTTATAACCAGCCAACCCTATTCCTTCATTTTGTCTGATTAAGGTTTGTGTTCATTATTATTAATGCTAGTCGGGAGCATAGCATGAAAGAATGGTCAACCAATTTATCCTGAAATGAATCACAATAAAACTAAAACAGTCACATATTACACCAACATGTTACATAAAAATAAAAAGACCATTGCTTGGACAGTACTATTGTTCTTATTGAGTTCAGCTCTCTTTACATTACATGTCGCCGACCTTGCGGGTCCCAGTCACGTACCTTAACCACCATGCAACAGGCCATGTTAGGCTTTCCCTCATGGCATGCATGTTCACAGAGAGGTGATGTAGGTGTAGGAGGTGATCACTGGTGGAGTACCTGTTTGACATAGACGCCCGTCCTGGCGAACACGTCCACGAGCTCAGGGTGGTGACGGCTCTCCTGGTTTCCATGGCCCAGGCTGAAGTTGGTGTTGTTCCCCCAGGTATAAACCTCTGTAGGGTCTACAGGAGAAACAGAATCCATATCTACAAATATATACATCTGCCACCACAGCCCACACTGTCAAGCTCAATTGTAAATCAAGGGAATTTAGTTTGAGTCATTTTTCAGTGTTCAGTGTTCCTGAACCTGAGCTGTAACAAGCTTTCCAAGGAGGGCTTTATGGGTCACAATATCAGTCAATAACGCTGTAAATCTGAATCTGATGTCTGGTTTGCGCACTATTTGACAAGCCTATAAATTCAGTGTTAAATCACGCTCACCAGAGTTACGGAAGACCACGTGGGCGGGCCTGTCTTTCATAGTCAGGTCCAGTGCGGTGAGACCCTCTCTGTCCAGAGTGGTGAGGCATCCTCCTCGCTGAAACACAAGAGAAGGAGCGGGCCTGAATGTTTTATGCCACAACAAGCAGCTTAATCTTATATACTATGTTGTCAGGTGAATGTATCTGTCCAGTTAACTGGCTATGCTAGAGTTCTTTTTGCTATGTTGTAATTGACTCAGTGTAACCAAAAAATTAGAAACAAAACCAAAAAGTGTGACGCACAGACACAACGCTTCCAAAACTCTGTGTGAGTGAACTAGCCCCAGGAGGGTACTCAGAGTTCCCCTTTAAAGAATTTGTCTATATTTTCATATGGAATATATGCACTATACATTTGATTTTCTATACGGTCACAAAAACCGGGTTTGCAAAAAAGGTCTAGTTTACATATCTGTGGTAACACAATGTTTATTACATCTGATGCACATTCATATTTCATAAAATGTATATACACTCACCAAACACTTTATTAGGAAGATTTTTACTTTATTACACCTACTTATTCATGCTACTTATTCATGCAAAACCTGATCAAAGTGACTTGGACCGTGGAATTGTTGGTGTCAGACAGGGTGGTTTGAGTATCTCAGAAACTGCTGATCTCCTGGGAATTTCACGCACACTAGTCTAGAGAGTCTGCAAAGAATGGTGCAAAAAAACTTAAAAAATCCAGTGAGCAGCAGTTCTGCAGACAGAAACGCCTTGTGAATGAGACGTCAGAGGAGAATGGCCAGCCTGGTCAAAGCTGACAGGAAGGTGACGCAAATAATCACACATTACAACAGTGGTATGCAAAAGAACATCTTGGAACACACAACACTTCATTACTCTAAATGGATAGGCTACAGCAGTAGAAGTCTAAAAAATAAGTCTAATAAATACCTAATAATGTGCTTGGTGAGTGTATATAGATAGTACAGGATGTCCAATATTTACGATACTTTTGCACTAGCTACATGTTAGACAGTCACGCTATTTTAGCCTATAGCTATATGGGGGTGCTACATGACGTTAACAATCAGACGGAGGTCCCAATAGGGGGGGTCATGTAAAGAAAAAGTTTTAGAATGCCAGGTTTAGCACCGGGTCCCTGAAAGCAAACACAGACCGCATCGCTGGCTACCACTGAGACGTACATTACCTCGATGACGCTGCGAGCCGTACGTTACCTTGACGACAGCCACCAGGCAGTGGATGTGTCCGTAGAAGGCGCTGCGGTGCACGGCGGTCCAGCCGGACTCCTTGTCCTTCAGCAGCAGGTCTGCGCTCCGGCTCTCCAGCAGCCACTCCAGGAGGGCGCGGCGGCCCAGCGAGGCGGCCAGGTGGAGGGTGGTGCGGCCGTGGCGGTCCCGCACCGTGGCCCCGTTATGGCAGTGGCCCAGCAGGAAGGCCCTCAGCCGGCCCTCGGACCCCGCCGTCAGCGCCGCCAGCACCTCGTCTGCGTGCAGCAGGGAGCGGCACTTCGGCGTGCAGTCGGGCGTTGCCGAGCTCATCCTGGCCCCCGTCGGTCCCTGAAGTGACGGCCCTTATGCACCCACTTAAAAACAACGGCCCCACCCCACTGACTACAACCAACTCCCAGCCCCACTCCAAATCAAGCAGAAATCTTTCCCTCTTCTGAACTGCAATAATATTTCCCCAAGTAGCCTACCACTAGGTGAAAAAATAAACAATGTGAATGGCTTGTGGAAGGATTACTTTGATATTATTAATAATAAATGATACTGACAATACATTTTAAAAAATGATACTGACAATTATGATAATAATGTTGCTGAAAAAAAAAAGCTCCACAGTGTGTCGAGGCAGTCTGTCTGTGGAGAGTGTCGGGGTGCTAGCAAAGTGCTTGTGTTGGGGTTCCACCGCACCCTAGCCACCCCCAGGCCCTTCTCAGGGCAGATCAATCCACCATGACAGCAGCCAGACCCACACACGGGGAGCCCGCATTTGGCACATTCAACAGTGTTGTGAAAGTAATGGATACAAAATCTTTATAAATATATATTCTCTGTTTGCAAAAAATATTTCCTTCTGCTTCTTCTGCTTACTTCTTTATACAAAAGGCAAACGTTCCAAAAACCTTCTGTGGAATCCCTCCGCTACAGTAAGTCCATCCAACCAGAGGGAACGGGCCCTCTCCCCCACAACACCACTCAAATTTAAGCCTCCATAATTGTAGGGGGAACCTGATGGGGAACAGGATACAGTGAGACTCAACCCACATAAAGATACATTTAAACATACATTTTACATATTAATTCAGCAGATACTCCTTCTCCTTACAACATAGTAGATAAGGTTAGATTGTCAGATTAGTGGTACATAATAATATTAATAATAATAATAGTACATACATACATACTAGGCTAGAATCTAAAAAACAATGTTACACACTGCCATAGTAAAGTATTAATAAAACATCAATATTAAAAGACCTGCAATATTAACTAGGCCTACCGCACCTGAAGATTTTTGCATAGCTAGGAGGACAAGGAAAGAGAAATGCTCAGTCAATGAGCATATATTTTTTTAAAGCACCAAGGAGTGTCAAGCCTGGTCCAGAACAGGGGGTGGCAGGGGGTTTTTGACCTTGACCACTCAGATCTTTCTAGAACAATATATGAAAAAATGTAAAAGTAGCTTTGAGATAATTAGAATATTATATTTTAATTCTAAATTCAATACAGCAACAAATTAAGTCAAAGTATTCACATGTTACAGAGCAGGTCTTTGTGATTACAATGAGATCAACACATTGTTTTTATTTTTAATTGTTGACAAACCATAAGTCTCAAAAGAGGTGGGTATGCCAAACATGGAGTGAAAATGAAAATCATGAAAATATTTTTTTAATGAATGATTTCTGCTTTCTTTCCTCAAAATTATACCAATGGTCATTGCTCCAAAGTTACATTATGGGTCAGGAAGATCTGAGAAGTCAATGTTAAAAAGGGTCAATTTTCCGCGCGAAAGACCCAAATGGAATTTCAGCTTGGTCAACTCACACAAATTTGCTCTCATGAGTTCACCTTCACAGCAGTGTGCTTAGAGATATTTTTACTTGCGTAACCTACCGCCTTTAAGAAATGACTATCTTTGCAGAAACGGGACAGTCATTTGCATACTCTGCGAACAGCTGAGCAGATATCTAGCGAGCACAGTAGCTAGCTAGCTAGCTAGCTAACGTTATTCGTCTGACGAGCAAACTTTTCAAAACATGATGCGTTGGCTAGCAAAGGATTCGGTTCACGTCAACGGTCGTGATGTTGCCAAACTACTAAGGATGTTGAAAGCTAATTTAGCTGATACCACCCAGCCGACCGTTGCAGCCAACATTAACGTTAGCTAATGTTAACACAAGCTAGTTAGTTATCCAGTTCGTTCGCTACTGTTTGAACCCGAATGCAGTTCAAAGCAAGCAACTCTTTCTGGAAATGATGTCAACCTCTTTTCAGTTTGCAGATACAAGTTAACGTCATCATAATTAGCGTGGCAACGAGAGTTCCTTCGTTAGCTTTCAAACGCTAGGCACTGAACAAGTTTCTCTCGATTCATATTGTAAGGGTGCACAGCTGGTTAGTAGGGGGACTGACAGGACACATCATCGGTGGATGGTAGCTCTACACTCGCTACATAGTGCAGATTGCAACAATCAAATTCTAATTTCTTACCTGTCGCTAGATGAAGATGACAGCGACGTTTCGGCTAGCCTCGACGGTGAAGATACAAAAAAACATGGTTAATGAATAGGGAAAATTGAGCGTTTTAAGGCGGATATTTTGACAGTTTAAGTGCTACTGCAGTACAACACCTTAGGGGGCCCGACCCAGTGCAGAGGAAGGACCAAGCAACATAGACAACATTGATTGGTAGGATATTATTGAATGCCGATTCGCTATTGGACCGCTGTAGCGCAGTAACTCTGAGCTTCCTTAAAGGGACCTAGGGTTTTATACAAACCGATTGGTAATATAGCCTTCGTAAATTACCGTACTCCAGCCCCAAAGGCACATTAATTTGTTCAGCAAATGTCATATAAACATTGAAATACTGCAGAACAATACACAACTGCATTCAGATATGAGCAGGCATTTCAGTGCGGTACCGCCCCTCGCCATATGCAGAACACAGATAGTGGATGGCAGTTCATGGGAACATCGCCAGGTCAGGATTATGTCACCGCTAAAATATATTTACATTGTGCAATTTAATAAACCCAGGGTCAGCAAACTGTTGCGTTTATTTTGTTATAACAATTACATAACGTAAAAACATCGGAGGGAATCAAAGTAAATGTAGTTAATGCAAGCTAATGCACGTTAATGCGGTGATTCAGTGAAACCCTACAGTATGTGCTTTTTCATTATTATTCCATTATTGTTTCGTGGAATGGAGATGATGTGTGTTCACTGTGTACTGTCTGAAATATAGGAAGTGTCATTTACAGGGTGTTTGTTGGCAAAAGCCCTCAAATGCTCAAGGACAATTAGGCCTACTATTTCCACTCTTAATTTGTAATGTAATGTAATTTACCTGGGAGTCAGGTGTGTAGACTGTCTGGCCAATCAATAGTACTAATTGTTCAGTTATTTGTGAGAAAAGACAACCAGGGCCAGATTTAGGTATCCATGGTCTACAGCTGTGGTTCCCAACCCTGTTCCTGTAGATCTACTGGCCAGTAGGTTTTCACTCCAAACAAAGCACACCTCATTCAATAGCTTAGGGCAGGGGTCGGCAACCCTGGTCCTGGAGAGCCGCAGGGTGTGCTGGCTTTCGTCTCCACCTTAAAATAAGCAGCCGATTCAGACCCAAGAAACCAGATGAGGAGTTAACTGTGTAATCAACGGCTTTCATTGATCAATTAACGCCAAGTAACAACGAAAGCCAGCACACCCTGCGGCTCTCCAGGACCAGGGTTGCCGACCCCTGGCTTAGGGTCTTATTGAGCTGGTAGAATCATGTCCCAAATGAGGGTTGAAATGAAAACTTGCAGGTTGGTAGATCTCAAGTAACATGGTTGGAAATCATTGGTTTGCAGTGATCTTAAAAGGTTAGGTTAAAATCCTGGTCAAATGCCTTTCAGAACCCTTGATCATGGATTTCTACAAGCAATGTTTACATTACATTACATTACATTATTGGCATTTGGCAGACGCTCTTATCCAGAGCGACGTACAACAAAGTGCATACCCATAACCAGGGATAAGTTCACTGAAAGACCCTAGAGGGAAGTACAATTTCAACTGCTACCTGTACAACAAAGATAAGGACGAGGGCCTTTATTTTATTTTTATTTTTTTTTGAGAACAAAGAAACAAACAGAGCAAAAGTTACCAAAGTTAACTATCCAAACACTGCTTACCTAGCCAACTAAAAAATACCGATACACAAAGCAAGTCACAGAGACAACAATTAAGGTTCACAGGGAGGTAGGGAGGGATGGGGAGAGGTGCTGCTTGAAGAGGTGCGTCTTCAGCTTGCGCTTGAAGGTGGGGAGAGATTCTACAGTTCTGACCTCAACGGGGAGTTCGTTCCACCACAGTGGAGCCAGAACAGACAGTAGTCGGGAGCGTGATGTGGAGGTTCGGAGAGGGGGAGGTGCCAAGCGGCCTGTGGAGGCTGAACGAAGAGGTCTGGCAGGGGTGTAGGGTCTGATGATTTTTTGTAGATAAGCTGGGGAAGACCCTTGGACTGCTTGATGCGAGCCATGACAGACAGCCAGTGGAGGGAAGTAAGCAGGGGGGTGACGTGTGAGTATTTGGGAAGGTTGAAGACCAGACGAGCTGCTGCATTCTGGATGATTTGGAGGGGTCTGATGGCAGACGCTGGGAGGCCAGCCAAGAGGGAATTGCAGTAGTCCAGGCGGGACAGAACCATCGCTTGGACCAGGAGCTGGGTCGAGTAGGGGGTGAGAAAGGGGCGGATTCTCTGTATGTTGTATAGGAAGAACCTGCATGACCGGGTCACCGCCGCAATGTTCTCGGAGAGGGACAGTCTGCTGTCCATCACCACGCCGAGGTTCCTTGCACTGGGTGACGGCATGAGTGTGGTATCCCCGAGGGAAATGGAGAGATCCATATGGGGAGAGGTTTTTAGCAGGGATGAATATCATTTCAGTCCTGCCTGGGTTGAGCTTTAGATGGTGGTTGTCCATCCAGCTCTGGATGTCCCTCAGGCAGGCAGAGATACGGGCTGAAACCTGCGTATCAGACGGCGGGAACGAGATGAAGAGTTGGGTATCGTCCGCGTAGCAGTGGTAGGATAGCCCATGTGCAGTGATCACAGGGCCAAGGGAGCGAGTGTGAAGAGAAAAAAGAAGTGGGCCTAGGACTGAGCCCTGGGGAACTCCTGTGGCGAGGGGCCGAGGTGTCGATACCGAACCAGCCCAGGCAACCTGGAAGGAGCGACCAGAGAGGTAGGACTCAATCCAGTCCAGGGCTGTGCCACAGATGCCCGTTGCTGACAGGGCAGACAGGAGGATGGAGTGATCCACAGTGTCGAATGCAGCAGAGAGATCTAAAAGAATGAGAACAGAGGAGAGGGAGGCTGCTTGTGCGGCATGGAGTGACTCACTGACGGAGAGGAGCGCGGTCTCTGTCGAGTGGCCCGATCTGAAGCCAGACTGATGGGGGTCTAGCAGGTTGTTGTTAGAAAAGAAAGAAGAAAGTTGAGTAGAAGCGGCTCGTTCTATAGTTTTAGAAAGGAAAGGAAGAAGAGATACCGGGCGGTAGTTCTGGATGATGGAGGGATCCAGAGTAGGCTTTTTTAGCAGTGGAGTGATGTGGGCCCTCTTGGAGGATGCCGGAAAACAGCCGGAAGACAGGGAGGAGTTGACAAGGGAGGTGACAAATGGGAGAATATCAGGTGTGATAATGTGTAAGTTCATTGCACAAAAATATATTTTAACAACACATTTTAAAATACAAAAGTGTAATTCCTCTCAAAATGCAAAGTATATAATAAGGCAATTATGGGAAAGTGCAGATTCAGTGGTGTGCCCTGGTGTCATCTGAATCTGCCTTAGTAAAGATAGTTATTTTCAATTTGCCTTGTTTTTAGCTGATCGCATTGTTCTCCTTTTATGACATGCTGAATGTATTTTCTGAGATTACTCTGATCTTTAAAATAACCACAGAAGAATACAATAAAAGAAAACATTAAATCCTACAGAATAGCATGGGGATGCCCCTTGTGCTTACTGAGGTCATATGACTGCTTATGTTGGTGAAAGCTAAAACCAAGGGTCCAAGGGTTGAGGGTGGGACTAGGGCTAAGTGCAACAGTTCCATACTACACCATGTATTGCCCATCATACACTGTAAAATGCCCAGTGTTAATTCAACTCATAAAAAGAGTATATTCTGTATGAGTCCAATATGGACCACATGTACTCTTTAAGAGTTGATTTAACACTGAACATTTTACTGTGTATTTATGTCACAGTTCTGTTGTGACCAGATTTTAAATCACTCAGTTTGTTGCTATGTTATCATGATCATTTAAGAGGATCATGGCCAAATGAAAATAATTTGTTTTGTGTAAATGTGCTCTGAAATCAATTATAGTTCACTTATTATTTTGAAAGATATCTTGCAATCATTTTTAAAGATACATGACAGCTTGAGCTCTAAGATATGGATAGCTCCAATGGACAGATCGAGGGTCAAGATGGTCAAAATCATATGCAAATGAGATGGTCATTCTTCTGGTATTTGTTCTACACAAATCAGCTTTTTCAATGTTATAATAATAATGCCGATTCACACCTGCTGTCTTCAACACTATCCAGAAAACGACCTCAAATAACTCCAGTGAGTTCACTAGCTAGATTAATTCAAAGCAATAACAACAATAACAATGCACGCAACAATGTTTTGTACATTGCTTTGGATAAAAGTGTCTGCTAAATAAAATGTAATGTAATGTAATGTAATGTCTGCAACAGCTGAGGGCTGATTATCATGGTGTAAACCTAGCGAAGCTGGATAATTTCCCCACCCTCTCATCTCAGCCAGCTTGATAGCATCCAAAGGACAGCCTTGAAAATAATTGATGTGAGGAAACTGCCCACACTCTCCAATAATTCTCCAACCATAATACAGTTTGCTGATGCACAAGATGGCCATTGCCCCACAGACCTCCAAGATATGCTCCCTCAATCAAAAATAAGATGTCACGCCACCCTTTCCAGCCCAGTCATTCCAGGCCATGCCATGACCTTCCCAGTTGTCAAAAATAGAATTGAAATCATATCAAAATCATATTAAAAAAAACCTATCATTGCTCGGAACTGATGCAAATATGTACACACGTGCACACACACACACAGACACTCACGAATGCACACACAGACACACACAGCAGTAACCTTGATGTCTTCCAGGTTTCCCAGGAGCTTATAGGGTTTGTCTTGTGTGCATTAAATGTGGGTGTGCTAGGGTGTTTCTATGTAGGTGCTATCTGTGTGCTAGTGTATGTTAGGGTTTTACTATGCGGGTGCTATGGTGTGCTAGGGTGTTATAGGGCCTTTCTATGTGGATGCTATGATGTGATACAATTAAGATAACAAATAGTTGTCATTAGGCAATTGAGTTCATTCATGAGAGCTGTGAAAAACCACAGCATATTGCTTTGGACATTTGAGAATCTGTAGGACTCTCCATATTACCCAGTAATGCGTAATGCAACCTACCCACCACATCCCCCATTTGAAAGCACAAATGTATTAAATTAAACTCTAAAATTACTTTAGACAGATATAACAAAAGCCCATTCTTCTAATCGACATACAAAATTGTAGCGTATTGTGTTGTATTAAGAATCAAGATAGTTCATAGTTCTGAAGTAAATTGTGCTCACCTAGCCTGAGACTGCATTTTCTCACTTGCCATGTCATGCAACGTGATTTCAGGTAATCCCTATACTTAAGAAAAAAGCTATTTATGTATTTTTTTTAAATACATTGTGTTCTCCTTCCTTTCATTTATATATTTTTTAAAGCCATTGCATTCCCTTCACTCTGTTTCATCTCACTTTGTTTTGTAATTCCAATTCACTTATTCAGCTGCCTTTTAACCTATTAATGACAATTCAGCAATGGAGGCAGTCTCAATAGTTTGTAATTGTCAGATAAAGTTCTGTGCTCAGGTATGATATCTTGATCAAATTCATTATGCTCATACCATTAATTGTGAGCGAGGCTGGGAGTGAAAGCTAAAAAAGCTAACCTTAATTTGTTACAACACCACTGTGAAATTATGGTATTGTATAAGAAGGTTAGCATGTTATTAATATTTTCACATTCAGTCTATTTATCTAATTTATATATAAAATTAGATGAGAGCCTACACAGTACAAAGTCCAAAGTGTTAATTCAGCTCTAGCAGAGCACATATGAGTCCCAGGCACTGAACATTTTTCTGTTTGCAACACTCGCATAATTAATCAGAGCCTATAGTATTTCCCCAAAAATCATTCAAGCAAAAATTATCTCGGACCATTGAAATAATGCAACAATTGTTATAGGAAACTAGGCCCTCATCAACTTTAATCTTCCAAGAAATAGGCCCTTGTTTCATTAGTTAAGAAATGTGTAGGCTACACAGTAAAACGTCCAGTGCTAATTCAACTCTAACAGACTACATACAGTGGACTCCAGAAATATTGGCACCCTTAATAAAAATGAAGAATGGTAATTCACCATCTGAAGTCTGGTAAAGGGTAAAAAAAAAAAAAAACCCAAAAAAATAAATAGACAGTAAATAAATAGTTAAACACATCTCTTAGCAATAGGGGTAGCAATTTGCAAAAGGGCAATAATTTAAGAAATGTAAAACATACTGTATGAAATGGTTGGTCACTTGGTCACCAAGTCTCAAAAAGAACCATGAAATGGCACCTCCATAGCAACAGACTTTGCAAGGGTGGCATGCAGACAGCCATTACTGAGCGTATTAAACAAAACAAAGCATCTGGCATTTGGCAAAGGTCATTGACTGGAAGTGCTATGGTCAGATGAGACCAAAATTGAACCTTTTTGTCCATTAACATGTTTGGTCAGAAAAACTGTAAAATAGTTGGGGGTGGGTCACTGATGTTTTGGAGATGTTTTACTGCCAGTGATCCAGGAGCACAATTTCAGATAAATGGCACAATTAATTCAACACAGTACCAGGGAATTCAAAAAACCTGTTTTTATCTTCTAGGAAGCTGCGACACGGTCGTATGTAGATGTGCAGCAGGACAATGACTCCAAACATCAAAATCCGCAAAGAAATGTGAAGTAAAAGTAAGTGAAAACAACATTCATGCTCTGCAAGTGCCATCGCAGAATTTTTCCCCGGCTCAAAATAGTGTTCCTTTACGTGACGTACAGCAACTGCGGTCGGTCCAGCTTTACTGTCACTGTCAACTCGATGGGTTGTCTCGTAGTTACATTTAGAATGTAAAGTTCCAGAAAGTCTTCAAGAGACCACCACAATGCATTGAAATGGAGGATATAAAAAAATGAAACATGTACGCTAGCAAAAATAAAAATTAATTTAAATATTTACTGAAGGGTTACACATATAGGCAAAACAGTGTTGGGTTGTGATAATAGCCTACAGTAGAATCCACTTAATTGCAGGTTGCATATTTGCAAAAATTATTATCGCATATTTCAGATGTTTTCATCGATTAATGCGCAATTGTATCGCATAATGATCTTCATACAATACATACTGTACATAGGCCTACTGGCCATTTCTAATGGTTTTGCGCGATTTCTCCTGCCTAAGATACTTCAATGGAGGAAAACCCCAGCATAACACCTGCCCAAGCTTTAAAAAACTGGTATGCTACTGTATAATATGAGTTAGAGGTGTAGAGGCTACACACGACGGCTGGCAGAATGAGGTTTATTTTTGTTGTCAGACCACGGCCAAGAGGGCCATGCCAACGGGAGTGATAAGGCAAATCATGTTTCCGAAACTGTAAAAACACGCCCCTATCTGGTGCGTCCACAATACCGCAGCCGACGAACAGAAACTAGGATACATTCTCGTGAACTTGCTGCATTCAAGTTGAGAGAATGTTTACGCGGCATGAAAGCATCAATTAGGCAATGGTTGGTAGCTAGTTGTTATCTCACTCTGGACACAGAGGGGAGCTATTTTACTCGCAAAAACATTCCCACGACCCCACAGCATCGGATGCGGATCTCGGGTGTCTCCGAGCTGTCAAGTGTTGTTGTGTAAGAACTCTAGGCTACACGCTTCTTACAACAATCTCCATAACGAATTGTGCGTTCTGCGGCTAGTCAAGAAATAATTGCACTTGTGTGGCAGAACAAATTAGAAAGTTCCTCCCGCGGTAGCACCAGACATCACGTATAGCAGCGAGAATACATCCAAGCATCTCCACCCACGATTCACCCGAATACCCCCTCTTCCATATAAACATCAGCGGAACACGTAGCCTACTTGCTAATATATTGTATCCACTAAAATAGTTACATGCTGTTCGTGAATATATTTGAAGCAGTCATGCAAGGAACTGCCTGCCTTTATAGCCCACTAGAACTAGAATGGGAAGATCATAAAAATAAAATTATTTATATAGTTTGCTGTTACATATTTATGTAATGTGGTGCATCTGTGTTTACACGCGCTTGTTAATTACACTTTATAAACCATTTTACCCGTTTAAAAAGGCCAGCACATTTTAAAGAAATGTTGGGCACTGGAATTTCAGAGGGAACTATCCAAATGTTACTCTTGTCGATGCTCAAATATGTATGTCCGTCTTTGTATGCTATTTACTAATCTCAGCAATACATTTTGGGGAAATTCAGAATAGTTACGCTATGAGTAACTGCCGCCGCAAATAGTTTAGAAGCGTTTTCCCGGTTACGCAATTAACTTTCCCCGTCCTCCTAGCTAATGGTACATTCCAAGCAGTGGTTTACTGTGAGGCTCCGTGGATAGAATCATTCTTCACAAAACCGAGGAGAGAGTACGGTGAGGCCTGAGAACCCTAGCATAGCTTTGGGCGAGAATGGTTTTGGCGTTTTTATAAAGCTATTTTTATTTACTCCGAGTTTATTCACAAGCCTATTGACTGTTTCACGTGTAAACTTTTACGAATAATGGCTTTAACTTTGCTTGACTCGGTCGTGAGTGAATGCCACTCGGAAACCATTTGAAGGATCAAAGAAATCGCAACAGGAGAAAATTACCCTTTAGGAAGCGGAAGACTGGTACCATCGGGCAAGTAAATGTGAGGCATTAAAACTTTTCTCTTTACTCTGAATTGCACAGGAGTTCTGTTTGCATGAATAGGTGATGAATTGCACTAAGAGAAATAAGTTTTGCCGTGTATTACAGACGTGGTGCGACTGGATCAGGCTCAAAGACTGGTTTATTTTCTAGCCTACTTGAAATCAGTGCAGACATTGGAAAACCTGACTCCATAAATAATACTTGACCTCAAACAAGCTTTTCAAAAAAATATTCAACGCATCATTTGTGACGTCGCGGTGTTTTCTTGTAACTTTTTTTGGATTACACTTTTGGCCAGCATTTTGCACAACGTTAAAAAATGCTTGTTGCGCACCCATTACTTGTCAAAATTGTACGAAGTCACAAAAGACTTGGTCAGTTGAGTCTGGGTTTATTGCTTTTCCTTGAGTTAGTGACGCCATCCTCATCCCAAAATTGTCCAGTGAACTGCACGTGTACATCGACTGCTGTGGAATGCATTAACCAGGGCTTTTCAGCCGTACCCAAGGATCTACCGAAACATGTCAAGGTCCTTTCCTTAAGTGGCAATAACATATCCCAACTCTCTGTGGACTCCTTCACAGACCTTTTGACTCAGCTCACTGACCTGCATCTGACGGGCAATAAGATTGAGCAGGTTGAACCAAACTCGTTCACCAATTTGCCTAGTCTGCGATTGCTCGACCTCAGTAACAACAGGTTACACTCCTTCAGCTCAGAAGCCTTCCTTGTCAACAACAGCCTACAGGAGCTCAACCTGAGCAGGTCCCTCTATGATTACTCCTACAATGAGATCTCCAGCCTGCTCCAGAACGGGACCCCAGGGCTATCCGTGCTGGACCTGTCCAACAACAACCTGCTCTATCTCCCCGAGAACATCTTCTCCAACTCGGGGAACCTCAGCAGGCTCAACCTGAGGAACAACTCCCTTGTGTCCTTCCGGAACGGGACCCTGAAGAATGTGCGCCTGCTGAGTCTTGATCTGCGGGAGAACTCGCTGAAAGAGCTGCCCAACAGCTCCCTGGCCGAGCTCAGCCTGCAGCAGGGGATGCGTCTGTGGCTGGGGGGGAACCCCTGGAACTGCGACTGCATCGAGGACCTGGTTGTGTGGCTGAGGGGGGCGGAGCAGGTGGTGGACCGGCAGGAGCTGGCCTGTGCTGAACCCGAGAGGCTGAGGCGGGTTCGCCTGCTGCAGCTGAACAGGACCGAGTGCTCCTTCTCTAATGACATGAAGGGCGTGCTGGAGACGTCTTACGTCTTCCTGGGCATGGTGCTGGCGCTCATTGGGGTCATCTTCCTGTTTGTCCTCTATCTTAACAGGAAGGGCATCAAGAGGTGGATGTACAACATCCGCGATGCATGCAGAGACCACATGGAGGGCTACCACTATAGATACGAGATCAACTCAGACCCCAGGCTCGCTAACCTCAGCCTCAACTCTGATGTGTGACGGAGGGACGAGAGGGAGAGAGAGAGGGAGCGAGGGAAGGGTGGGGGGTTGTTTCGCCCCTCATGTTGATGGCATTGGTGACTTGCTCTAGCTATGCATGATGTCCTTTTAGTTACAAAGAGACTCCAGCCCCAAGCCTGCCTCCTTCATGTAGACCCTTACCTATGCTGCAAAACGGGGCTTTAGCCAGCCAGCCCTCTCCAACCACCCCCTCACTGTGGTGAGGCCACGACCACCCCTGTTCCTACCCATGTGATACGCTCTCTACTGATGTGTTCTGTCATCTTTTGATGTTGTGCAATGCTGCATGGACTGGCAGATACAGTGGGGCCTGTACCAGGGCTTTCTGACAGAGACTGTCAAAAGTATTTTTTCCATACTGGGCAACTGCAGAGACTGGACAAATTTATGTTGTCATAATGTGACTGAAAAATGCCTATGTGCATATATGCATATGCATATAAATGTATACATACATATATATATACACTGTAGCATAGTATATATCCATGCTGACAGCAGTACGCTTTTGCCTTGGGAGATGCCTCATTTTATCCCAGAAATTATAATAATAATTTTTATTTTATTTTTTTGCAAATGCAGGGTACATGTCACTGTGCTTGTGTAGTGGTTGCTGTCATCAGATGAGAATATATTCTCTCTTTATTATTCTGATTAATGATCAAAATAGTGCACATTTGCCATCTATAGATGGCTGCCATGGTTATTTTTCTCTCTGTCCTTCCTGAAATAACTCTGCTTAATAGGGTTGTTTTTATTGCAGGTTACAGAGGGAGGTGTAGCTGTGAGAGTAGGAAATCTACTATAGCTGTGAGAGTAGGAAATCTAGCTGCAGATTGGTTAAACACGCAGTTGTGTCCTCTCAACACAGTACTCATGGTCTACGCAGTTCATGTGTGCTACATGTGAACCTGTGCACCACACTTCACATACAACCAATGTTCCATTTACTCAATAGAAACTGCATATAATACATACATCATGTACTCATACATACTACAAATAGTCAACATATACCAGATATGATTTGTAGGCAAAATTCCTTGTACACGGTACTCATACACTGCATACCATATGCACTAGGAAGACTCGGTAGACACTAAATATATCGCGCTCTAAACACAAATTCAAGAGACTGCAGTGTTCATTAGAGAGCGGGAAGTGGTGTGAGGGGAGACTGTTTCTGCGTATCGCACAACCCCCGCAAAACAGCAAGAACTGGCTGAGGGGGGGAAAGGCATAGTGTGAGCACAATAATCTTTATTTGTGACATATGGCCATTAAACTCAAAACTCTAAAAAGTGCAGTTGGCTATATTGTTCATGATAAAGCTTTTTAAAAGCCTGAAAGTGGAAGAAAGACATGGGCGGCGGGTGTGCCTAGATCAGCATTCCTGAGGGCTGTTTACGGTGCGTCGTGCCGGATATGGAAATCGCTTCAACAAAATTCCCTTCCCTCTGCTTGTATTTATTCATTTAATGGAGAATGTATGCATGCATTTCCCCCCTGGGTCCTTTGTGCAATAATGCCATAACATTTAACTTTTTTTGTGCTTTTATGATTACATGCAAAAATGTTGCAATATTAAAATACTCTTAAATGCAAATGTTTGGAGTTATTTTTTCGACAGAGGCTGTTGTAATCATCGACACGGTTACCTCTAACATCCTCACAAATTGTTATAGATAATGATCATAAGTATTACACATTATCATTTTCTTTTTCTCAAGATGACCTTAATAATGCTAAGCTGTAAGAAGCTTTAAAATGTCATGCTTTCCATATTGCGTGTTCCTGAAGCCCCACAAAGATGACCTCTGACATTTGAAACCTTTCTTCCTTTTGTGATTTATATTTATATTATATTAAAGTGTCAGATTGTGTCACAATCAGTATATAAAGTGTATATGAACCAAGGTGGCACGGGCTCACCTGGTGCCAAAGCCCACCCTCTGTGACTTATTTCCCGAGAAACGGATGGTGTGTATGTTTGCAGGTTGTGTGCGGAGTATGTGGTGATTTATATGGTTGTGCAGTATTAAGTGATACATTTTCTGAGAGGTGTTTACTGTTGGTGGTTATTATAGGAAGAATATGGTTGTTCGAGACAGTGTTACTAAATTTTGCAGAGGAGCCACTCTTGAACAAGACCATCACTCAGCGCCTCACAGTCTGTGGATATAACTCAGATGAGATTTTTTTATTATCACTGTCATTAGAGATGACATTCAGTCACACTGCAATAAAAGTGGCCTACTGCAGCTAATACCCAAGTCCCTGTTTTCAGTCTCGTACTCCTTCTGCAATGAAGAGAATTCCCGATGATGAAGTGCCCTTGCAGCTATAAAGTTGATGAGATGAACACCAAGCTGTATCATGTTCTGCAGCTCTTGATTTCTGAGTTTTGACATCAAGGCCAGTGGCAGTTTGTGAGCTGCAAACAGATGGGACAGAACTTTAACTGCTCATTGGTCTCCACCTGTTTTAATTAATTTATGCTGCATTTATTTATTATATTCTAACTTAAATATTCTAATTAAGTGTGCAAGTGGTCTAAATAACTATTTGGCAGGTAAACACACATCATGCTAACAAATTCTATTTTGAAAAATTAGTTTTAATCATTATGTATACATACAACAAAAAAAACACTCATCACTACTGCAGTAGCTTTAACCACAACCTGCTATAAAGGTCATCTAACAAAACCTTCAAGATAATGTAACTTCCAAAATAGACGCATTGGACATTTTTGTTATGAATAGCCAATTCTGAGTCCCAGCGACATGGCATTGAAAAAGCGGTCTGAGAACGATTGCAATTGGTGCTCTTCAGACAAAATGGCACGGGAGAGTGGTGTGGACTGGAGTCACCGAGCAAGCCATGTGACAAGCATCATGGCTTCAGTGCATCAACCAGTCCAATGAACTAAAATGGCAACACGAGGAGTGGTCAGGGCAGTAGCATGTGAAGGTGCTGAATAATTTAGTCTTTTAGGCTAAACAAAAATACATTTTAAGTTCAGGCTGCAACATTTTGCTATCAGGAGAAAGTCTCCTCTCTCCTAATTCTTCCCAGTGGAAAATGAAATGTAAAAATGTAAGCATAAGTATGATGCAAGTTGCAGCATTACTCCTGTAAGGCGCGCCCATCTTTCTCTTGGTAGACCTAGTCCTGCTGGCCAGAGGTCACATCCTGCATGGATTTTAAAAGCTGTTGGTAGTCAGGTTTTCCACACTCAAAGTTGGAGGTCTTTTATTGGCTACAAGATGCTGTCCTGCTTTGTAGTTTCCTCCCAGCTTGTAGAAATGATGAGACTGATATATTTAATTTGCATGTATGAATTTTTGTAGACTGCTTTGTTTAAAGGCCGGTGCTGGTCAAGATGAGCATGTAAAACTATAAATACACCAACTAGTCCTAGATTAAAACTAGATTTCTTTGGTGTTGCTGTCTATTTTACTGTTGAATATCAAACTCTTTCGGACATTTCTTTGTCATTGACGCTGTGTTGTTTGAATCTTGCCAAAGTATTTCTCGTATTTGAGGTTTCACACAAAACTATGTGGAAACAAGCAGTTTTCCTGGAAACAGCCCTTTGTCCTTGCATCAGTATAATTGCACATGGTTTTTGGACAGGTGTTTGGGTGATAAACCCCAATTATGGCTGAACCCAGAAATGAAATTGGAGTTGGGTTTCTCTTGTGAAATACAGGGCATTCACAAAAGAGCAAATTACGCCTTTTTTAGAGAACTGAAACTTCATATTAGATTTGTTCCTAAAATGCTGTTTTTTTTGGGCAACTATCCACGCGGTAATTTTATAAGCGGCGGTGAGTTTAGATGAGTTTCTGGCTTGTGACTCTTTGCTCAAATGACTACACCGGTTGTCATAGTAACAATGCAGAGGTGCATAAATGGACTCACGGTGCTGGTGATTTGTGGAAGGTCATTGTGGAACGTAGCTAGCTAGCTAGGGCTCCTGCTATGGATGATTTGTGTCTTGAGGAGAATTATCTGCGGGATGTGGTAGGGAGCGTTTTCTGCTTGCTGTAGTGCAAGGACAGCAGGTGGCAGAGGACAAAGGGATGCTGCCCTTGTTTCCCGCTGTGGCCACTCTCACCACAGTGTAGTGTGTGGTATGGATTCGTGACAGGAACGGTTTTCTTCCTGTATGTGCTTTCCAGTGTGGTGTGTGCTGAAGCCTCCTGTCCTCACCCCACCGCCCCCTGCAGTGAGAGGAGCAGGGACCCTTCAGCATTACCACCGACTTTCTCCATCATGTTTATTATTTCTGTCATTCAATTACGATGTAATTTTAACACCGCTTGTGGAAAAATCAACAAAAGCACAAAATGTAATTTGACCAGTCTGACACTAGCTGCATGGCCTGGTCTAAATCAGAATTAAAAATACAAGATTACTCAAGACGATTTGCTGTACGAACTTCAAGGGAAAAAAACCTGATGCGTATCGGAAATGATTAATGAAATCAGCTTGGGTCCCTTCAAACTGCCTGCCTAAACAAAACCAAAATGTGTAGTGACACTAATGACATGACTACGCCCCCTTAGGGGACCGCTCCCACCCACTAAGCGCCAGGGAGGAACGGTTTTGGGAATTTACTATCTGGCGTTTCCACGGTGACGATCTGCTCCTCTCGCACAGTTGCTGTACAGTGAAGCACAGATTTTTATTAATGGCTGTGTACAGTATAGCCTTGTCATGCCTCATGGAGCAGGTGTAATTATGAGCCAGACAAAAGAGGCGGGTGGAGGAGGGGATTGGGTTTGATGTCAGGGAATGTTCTGGCAGCGCTGGGCCAGCATAGAGCCCTTCTGTGTTTATTAAAACAGTCTCCAAACGATTTGGAAATATAGCTCCCCCTCTCCTTCATTCATGCCACTGATCCCAGGAAGAGAGGGTTTCCTTCAAACTAGTTGTTTCTTGTCTGTTGGAAAAAGCCACGTATGCTACTGTACTGTTTTACGCCATTAACCCTTAGTGTGTTGATTTAATTCACATTATACTGTATGAAGGCAAAATGATATGCCATCAGTTCAGACACGCCTTTCATACATACCAGAACTTAAAGGTGTGAGAATGTCTCTCAAGATCTAACTGGAGCATTATAGAGAAGCATAAATCTTGCATGTACATAGAGCGGTATTTTAGATTTCAGACTTGTGATATGAGATATTAGATTTTAGCTTAGATAATTGCAAATGTAACATTTTGGTCAATTTGAAATTTCTAGGTTATTTGTTATTTTTTGTCTGCCTAGTATTGATGCTAGTAACAGCAAAATAATTCTGTATTTTTAATGACTACGGAGACTACGGGGGCGTAGTCTTGCAATTCTTGCTGATAATGCTGAAAGGTCAATGAAAGTAGAAGTGCATATAGAAGTGCATGTACCGTCCCTTTCCCTCTACAGACATGGATGTGCAAACTAGCATTTCGAGTTCTCTTCTGGAGAGTAAACTGTCAACACAGTCACACGGACGTGGCGTAAAACACACCTACCCCCTCCCTCCTCATATAGGCACAGTGTACTGGTGTTTAAACATGCATCATGTTTTGGCTTTCTTGTCTTGGTTGTGGCTGATCGGAGTCACAGGTAACAGATTAACAGATTCCTGAAGCTCTTAATCATACTTTTTGCGTTTTATTTTTTCTTGAAGGCAGCAGCTTTGCTCTTTTCTTTCTCTCCTGGCTCATACACTCAGGTAGTGACCTTTTAAGGAAGCAGTGTAGCAGAGTGGAGTCTCTGTGGAGCACATTCACATTCGGGTTTACATTTGTCTCTTCAACAGCTGTTTAGATAGATTTCCCACGTGTTAAAGCCAGTCTGGTTCGGAGTTGTGTGGCCTTAAGCATGTATGGGCCTGTGTGTGTGTGTGTGTGTGTCTCTGGCCATTCACTCTTTGTAAATCTCTTTCCTAACCTCCACTGTTATTTGCTTTCATCTGTTCTGTTTTCTATTCTCACAGGTGTCGCCAGCCTTTGCCCTGATGCTCATTTTCCATGGGTGGTTTTTTCTTAATTTGGATTTATGGTGCAGCATGTTAGCCCAGCATCTTTCCCCCTGAGCCACGTCCAGGTTTATTGAAGCCCTTCCTAAATCTGCAAATGAAGACTAATGGGGCTGTGTCAGAAATGACAGCCTCGTCCGTCCACAACTCTCACTGTTCCTCGCCCCGGCCCAACATTTTCACAAAAAAGTCTTCCTCCATAAAAAACAGCGAGAAAATGAAAAGGTTCACAGCAGCTGTGCCAGAACAGGGAACCCTCATTAATATTGATAAGCACAAGTCCCCACACTAAAAATACAAAGACAAACGATAAAATGCTGGGATGCAAGGCTGTTTTTTCTTTGCTCCCCTCTGCGAAATCCAATTGTGGTTGGGGGTTGGATACTGTAACCAGCAAGCCTCATCACTCTGGCCGGCTTGAAGTATCTCATTACAAGCCCTCCGCTCAAAAGCGTTAAGTGAAGAGCTCCGTCTTATTGATTCCGGTTAAGGCAGACTTACTTAAGTCTCACATGATTAATTAAAGATGGCAGTGACACCTGATGGATGAAAGCACTTGGGGTGGTGGATTCATCTTGATCGTTTGCAGCTTGTCTCCATCCGATAGAGCTAAACCTGATAGGAAATGGACAGAATGACTCCCACATTCTGAGAGAGCATGGACTTAGCTGTTTCTAGTAAACAATTGAAGTCTACTCAAAGAGAGTGGGTGGGGGAACGTTCAAAGCCATAGTTGCATTTGGGTGTCAGTGAAGTGTAGTCATTACAGAAGTGGACGAGTAGCTCAAGGTTCAAATACTAGCTGGGGGTGCTACTAGCATCCTACCCTTGCAAGGCAGTTACTATATCGCTCCAGTAAACGAATATGGACAAATGAGTTGTATGCAAAAGAACGTATGTTGTTTAAGTCACTGTAGATGAGGGCCTCCGCACAGAAAATAAATAATGCAGGTCTCGTGTCATGTATGTGTTCTGCCGTGAGCTCACATGACAAACAGCAAGACATTGAGATACCGCAGGTGTGCCGTATCCATCATAACTCCTCTGGCATTTCTTCAACGTCTGTGACTCTAAACTTAAGAGAACGGAGGCTTTTCCCAACTGGTTTAGATTAGTAGAATCCCAGATCTGTCCCAGTATCTGGCTTCCTGCTTCCTGATGTCTATATGCTCAAAATAGCGGTATAACACAGCGAAAGGAAGAGCAAGGCAGGAGTGAAAGCAGATTTTTACACTTACAGACTTTTACACAACACTTTTACAGCAGGGATCCCCAACACTTTTCACCATTAGTCAGCACTTAGTCATCAATTAAAGCAGTCAACTACCCAGTACATCTTTTTTTGGGGATTTTAACATGAAAGCAAAAACCAGCAGACCCTGTGGCTCTCAAGGACCCTGGAGGACAGTCTTTCAGACAGTCATTCACAATCTGGGATTATTTCTCCTATATATATATATATATATATATATATATATATATGCGCGCTCATAATATTTTTATACGTGGCTATGAATCTCATGCCTTCAGAATGACTGATGATAATAATGAGGACCAGGATCTTGCTCCATGCCGGTGGGGGACTGGATAAGGGCAGACATTTTGGCCACGGTCAGCAGGGCTCAGAGACGAACGCTGACAGTAGCGTGATCTCATGGAAAGAGGATAGCACAGCCTGAGTTCCCCAGGCTGACAGGCTAAGGTTTGAGTCGGAGTGAGCCCATGCATTCTCCCCAATCAAACCGAGGCCTGCAGTCACAAACCTGACTCGTAGTTAAGGGGGGTCAAATATTCGGTCAAATAGACAGGAGTCAGCAGTCGGGCGTGTTGAGCCCTGCTGTCGGACAGAGCCTGCAGTCAGAGAGTCTGTGGTTTCTTGTGTTAATGCAGCGGGGGAAGAGTCCAGGTGCCACCATTCAGTAGATCGGTTACACACACTTTTACAAGGTGTTGAGTTGCACCCTGGCCTTACATGTACTCCTGCACCCTGTGTGCATTGTCACAGGCTTGAACAACTGTAACCCAGTCTACTTTGAACTGTAAAACTGATAAATATTATAAATATTTAACAAAATAAATAAAAGGCTGCACATTAAGCATGTACTCTCACTGAAACTCATTTAAGACCTCCTATAACCACAGAGAAAAGCATTCTTATTTTTCTGACTCATCTTCCTGTTTAGAATGTTTTAATTTAATATGTGGTTTTCATGTTTATCTCAAGTGGTTTCAATTATTTCTCAGACACAGCCTAGATTTTTCCCAAGTAGATGATTCACACAGATGTTGATGTGGCCAGTGTTGGCTGCATGAGTTCACTCCGCATCATTAGCAATTATAAATTCGTCCAAAAATAAATTCGCTTCAAAATAAAGGCCAAATTGTGACATGAAATAGGCCTTAAAATGCATTCAATTACAATGGCCACCTTCTTTAAGAGTTACCGAAATAAGAGTTTACAATGAAGTGAAAGATCGATCATCACATTTAAAGGGGGAGCTACAGGGATCTCAAGAACTAATTTCCACCTTAAGCAGTAACCTCTTCTCTCAAGTTCTAGGCCCATTGAGTGTCCATTAGGACCATTATCTACGTGTACAGTGGGCACAAGAATTATTGGCACCCCTCACCAGCAATGCACAAACAAGGCTTAAAAAAAAAAAAGAATAATATATAGAGAAAGGTAATACACCAACATGTGCCAAATACTGTACTTTTTTAATGTTTCAATGGAAACAACCAAAATCATAACAATCATTTAATAAAAAATAAATTTCAACAAAATCAAGGTTTCAGAATTATTGGCACCCTTCACCTAGTACTTAGTGCAACCAGTTCTGGCAAGGATAACAGCATGGACTCTCTTCCTGTAATTTTTGACAAGATTAAGGAACACATTTGGAGGGATTTTGGACCATTCCTCTTTGCATAGCCTTTCAAGATCCTTCACGTTCTTGGGTTGGTGCTTATCAACTGACCTCTTCAACTCAGCCCACAGGTTTTCGATTGGATTGAGGTCTGGTGACTGAGATGGCCATTGCAGAACGTTGATTTTGTTGTCACGGAACCATTTCTGTGTGGATCTTGAGGTGTGTTTTGGGTCATTGTCTTGTTGGAAAGTCCACGAAGTCCCAGACTCTGGCAGAGAGAACCAGATTTTCAGCCAAAATTGCCTGATACTTGCTGGAATTCATTATGCCATCAATCCTAACCAGTGCCCCTGGACCTCTGGAATTAAAACAGCCCCAAAACATGACTGACCCACCACCATATTTCACTGTGGGTATGAGGTGCTTCTCTTTTGGTCTCATCTGACCAGAGAACCTTGTTCCAGTCATAATGTAAATGATGTTTGGCAAACTCCAAGCGCTTTCTTCAGTGTCTTGTGGTCAGAAAAGGCAACCCTTCCAATGAGGCTGTGGTTATGGAGGTGGCGTCTGATGGTGCTTTTTGAAACTGGGTGAGCCCAAGATGCCACCAAGGCCTGCAATTCTTTCACTGTGATCCTTGGGGATTTTGTTGCTTCGCTCACCATTCTCCTCAGTATCCTGGGGGGCAAGATGCAGTTGCGTCCTCTACCCATGAGATTTAACAGTTCCATATCTTTTGAACTTTTTTATAATTGCTCTGACAGTGCTCAGTGATATATTCAATCGTTTGTGAATTTTCTTGTAGCCATTACCACGTTTATGAAGGTCTATGACCATCTGCCTCTTTTGAACGGCCAATTATTTTGTTTTCTTCATGGTGTTGGATGACAAAGGGATATTGCATGTGTGTTACCTCATTTTTATACCCTAGTGAAACAGGAAGTGATGTAATCACTCAATACAGTTCCTTAACACATGGATAAACTTAACTAAGTGGAATTTAATACCTGGTTTAATTTTAGTAGGTGTTATTTACAATAATCTTTAAGGGTGCCAATAATTGTGAAACATTGATTTGGAGGAAATTGATTTTTAATTAAATCAGTAAATGATTTTTGTTGGTTCCATTGAAACATTAATATAGCACAGTATTTATCACATGTTGGTATTTTGAGTTTGTCTATAAATATATTGTTTAGAATTTCTTTGAGTATTGTTTGTTCATTTTCTGTCGGGTGCCAATAATTTTTGAGCCCACTGTATATACGTAACTTTGTTGTGTGAAAGGTCTGTGGTATCTTAACAGCCTAATTACAGACAATCATGACAACCACAGGAGGAAACAGAATCTGACCAGTTCCTGTTGCTACTGTATATTGTATGGTATCTTTCAGAACCCCCTGCCTACTGTGCATAATTTGCATGCTAAACAGTTTGCAGTTGTTAATGTAAATCTGCTAAATGAGTTACAGCAGCATAGTGCAATGAAGGCAAAGAAAACACATTGTCAAACTGAATAAGCATTTTAGTTTTAGTGTAGCACAATATTTGCACTCAGAACAGAGAAATTGAATGAATTCATTTAGTTTTAATTTATCTTTTGCCTTATCCCAGAGTTGTACTAAAGCTTTTAATAAGCGGTTTCTTTAAATCATTTTGCAGTATATTCTGAATCTGGTGCTATATTAGTCTGGTTGTAATACAAATACAACTACAACCAATGAGTTAATGTTATCTGATTTGTGCTAAAACTAACATGAACTTTTTAACCAAACTTTGTGCATCACTTAAATGGACTGCCAATCAGACTGCAGTGCCAAAACCAATATGCTCTGCAGTGTCAGACCAGTAGCGCTCATGTTTAGAAGTGCAAAACTTCACATGAAATTGTATTATTTTTATACATTAAGATTTTGTAAATATTTTTTATCTTGTTGCTTAATGGACATTTTACAAAAAGGTTTATTTTATCATGGCATGGCTTGTTTGGAAACGTATATATTGTCTAATGAACCACAACAGTCTGTTCTCTGAGGCTGTATTTAACATTGACAACCTGCAAATATTTTACTCTAAAATATCCTTGTAAACATATGATGTTTCATAGGTCTAGAGGAAAGCCAGAATCTGTTGACCATGGATAAGTTCATTCAAGGTCAAGAACATTACAGGGAAGGGGAAGAAAATGAGAGAATGAGAGATTTAAAGGTCCAACCTTTATAGTGACCTCACCTGTTTGAAATGGAAACATCTGTTCTCAAATCTCATATTGAATGTCATTACATGTACCTGGGACAATGCTCTAATTGATACCATTTTAAACCATCCCCAACAACTGATGTTTTACAAAATGTGTGGTATATTTCTCAAGTGTTAACGCAGACTCTGAAAGCGGAGGAGTTTTTCTGTGTACCATTATTAAATGTTTGGTAATAGGGTGCCATTCAGTGGAGCGAGCAGGCATGAATAATGACCTCGGCACAGCAGATATCCAGCGAAAAAACTGCACCCGAGGTCGGATTGGCTGAATCCTATTTAAAAATATGTATTTTCCAAATCAGATGCTTGGAGAACCTTGAAGCGCCGGCCGGTCCCCAGTCCCCTTTGAGACAGACGCGGCGTCCCTGTCTCTGATCTCTCGCCGTACAGGACAGGGCTGCTGGCTTAGATTTCACACAAACACTGAGGTGAGGCACCGAGGCTGTTTCTGTGCAGTCTCGGGGGGACTTGGGACTGGGTCTATAAAAACCAGTCTAAGTGGTGGAGCCGACTGAACATTTTACTTACTGTAGACTGGAGGCTATAAAGAACAGTTGGGTGAGAGGGGACTGCAGGGATTGGGGGTCCACCCCTACCAGGTTACCACGGTGATGTAACCATTCCCTCCACATTGGAATCATGCTGGTATATGGTGTGTGCATGTGTGTTAGATACCTCCGTAGACCCTGGTGGGGGGGTGGGGGGGGGGGTCTCTGGTTGCTTCATATCCATCGTTTCCGTAACCTGAGATGTTTATAAGTATTTGCATCGATCCATCTGGTTACAATCTCTGCTTCCTGCCAAATCGGTGGGCTGGGCTATCTCTCTAGAGTTTGTCATTTTTCCATTTTCTTTGTGAAAGGAGGCAGGGAGTTTGGATCAGGCGCATTGGATAATGAGACACATTCAGTACCAAGAGCAGGCTGTGGACTATCCTGTCTGGAGCTATTTTCCCTGACGGATGAAACGCGATCCACGCAAAGCATCGGGTAACATGAGTGGAAAGCAGATGTATCAGATGCATGGGTCTGGGGCTATAACGCCTCTTTCCAAACCTTGGAGCAATGTTCATGGCAATTACACCCTCTCCAATTACCCGGCTATGTGTGGGTGTTGAGATGATTCTGATAAAAGCTCATTTAGATTTGGGTTGTTTTGCCTTTTGGGCATGTTGGTCTTTAGCCCAGACTCAAGAACAAAGACACTAATACTTTGATTTTTCTCACTGGTAGAGTGATAATAGCAATTGTCCTGCCCTTGTGACACAATGGATATCCAATTACATGGATCAAAGAGCTAACATTCCTTCATTTCAGAAGTGGTAACAAAACTCAACAGTCTCTCCTGCTCTTACACTGATCTTCATAATTTTTTTAAAAGTTTACTCTAAACAGAGAAAATGGCACTTTCAAGATGGATATTAAAATATCATTCCTTGAGCTGAAAATAGCTGGGAATTACACTAATGTCTCTAAATTGAAACTTCCTGTGGTTTAAATGCATTCAGGTTTGCAAATACTGTGGCATATAGTCCATGCCTCTAGCTGGTGGGAGACTGCTGATAACTGGAAAAGTACTGATATTTACAAAATAATACTCAAAGCAGCCAAATACCTACAAAGTATTGCTTCAAACTCTGTGTCATAGAAATACAAAGCACCATGTGAATGTTGCTTAACAGTGAATGATAATTATGTTTAGCTCTCTTGATTAACCAAGGACTGCATTCATGCTGACATCAACATCTTTTTAATCAAATTGCACCCACAGAGGAGCATCAGACTGCAGACTACAACAAAGAAGACAACATGGTTGACATCTGAACCATAGTGGGGAAATGCAGGCTGCACGCTAGATTATATGCAGACTTGTATCACTGGCAGGTGAAGATGGAGCAGAGGACATCAGTCAGAATCTGGTCCACTACAGGTTCTGAGCCTCTCTGCCCCAGACAGATGCTGAAATGTGAGGCGCGTGGTGCCAACACTCACCTGACAGCCAGACTGCAGTTACCACAAGCTTAGTAATGCAAGACACACAATAACATATGTGACCTTCAGCCAGGTCTCAGTGACTTTCTCTTCCATTACACAATGATGTAGCGTCTCTCCAATGGGAGAGAGAGGGACAGCTGAAGGAGAGGAAGAAAATGTTCGCTCTACAACTGGTGACAACCCGAGACAAGACTAAGCCTTCAGAATTTACTTCTTTGTTCTGTTAAACCTGTTTCTGCAATTAAAGGCCAACTGCATGCATATCATTTTCATAAAAAGAGAATAAGTAAGATTTCAGTCATGTGGCAAGTGTAGTGGTGGTGGTTAGTTGGTGGCTTTCCAAAAAAGAAATCAAAACGCCCAGTTTAAGTCATTGGAATGTCTAAGTCATTCCATAGTATAGAAGCATGTATCTATTGAGCTCCTCAAAAAATGGTCAGTTAATATAGATGTAAACATAAATATATGAGGTCCATTGCACTGGAAATTACAGTAAACATATCTCACTGCAGTAACCCAATGCCTCACACTGCAGAAATGTCACACATCATACTACAGTAACCCCAACACTCCATACTGCAGTATTTTTATTTTTTATTTACCCACGCAGGTAAACTTTTTTTATGACCCCAAACAGCCATGGCCTCAGTTTAACATCTCATCATACTGAAACCACAGTGAAAAAACAACTAGTAGTTGTTTGTTGGTATACAGTACGACATACAGTAGCCTCTAGTAGTAGCAGATAATATACACAGGAGTTTGGGGTGCAATTTGTGTTGATATTGATTTAATTGAATACTTGAACATTTATATTGCTATATGCTGTACTTTTTTTTTTTTCCGATACCACTATGTGTTGTGGTAACAGATAAATACACTGCAGTTTGAGCACAAAGAGCTGTGAATACACCTTTATACATTCACAGTGAGCTGAAATTGCTGTATTAATTAGGGTGAAAGACAGAAAGAGAAAGAGGTACAGAGAGAGAGAAAGGAAAAAGGCAAAGCTGAAATGATTATTTCTACCTTGTCCAATGTTATAAGCATACATACAGGGTCAGGTGAAACTGCTTTCCCTTTGGAGATTTCAGCTTGCACCTGACATCAAAAGAAAAGCAAGGAGCATTTTTAAGGTGCAAGGTGCTCTAAATCTGGGGAGTGCTTTGAAGAAGAACAAGAAAATGAGTCAACACTTTTCTTCACCCTCCTGATACAGGTCCTCTCTGTCCCTAGAATGTTGATATTACTTGGCCATTCACTAATGTATCCAGAGCGGACAGGCCTAACACTGATAAGAAAGAGGTTGCTATTGCAGGAGTATGAGGTAATGATTATGCCAGTCTGCTGTGAAGAGTGGACTGCAAGGCAGTCAGGAGAAACCTCTACAAGGTGAAAACACTCACTCTTCTGTCACTAAGGTCGACACTGGACTTCACTGCAGAAGTGTGAGGATTAATGATTAATCAGTGTATTAACATTAGAGCACCATGAGTAAACATTGTAAATGCTTGAGTGTTACCTTCATATATAACCAGAATTTTAACACCTTAAGTCTCACAGGTCTGGGCCAATGTGGGGTCTTTTGCATTCCTTTTTTTTTATACTACATTAAATAAAGTCATCTCAGTGTCCTTCCACAGCAAGGGTCCAGCAAACCAAATATAGGCCTATAGCATAGCACACACACACACACACACACACACACACACACACACACACACACACACACACACACACACACACACACACACACACACACACACACACACACACACACACACACACACACACACACACACACACACACACACACACCCACCCACCCAAGAGAATGAGAGCCGGTCAGAGGAAGTAATCGGACCTGACCCTTGGTTCCCCCAGTCTGTAGTGTAGTGGTTAAGGTAAATGACTGGGACCCGTAAGGTCGGGGTTCTAGCCACAATAAGATCCGCACAGCCGTTGGGCCCTTGAGCAAGGCCCTTAACCCTGCATTGCTCCAGGGGAGGATTGTCTCCTGCTTAGTCTAATCAACTGTACATCACTCTGGATAAGAGCGTCTGCCAAATGCCAATAATGTAATGTAATGTAATAATGCAATTCTAAAAACGTGCTAGCTTGGAGAAACGTAAATAGAATGTCCATTGTTTACTTAGAACTTCTCAGGAGGAATTATCATTGTTGTCAGCTTCGCCACTGCATACTTCTACAAAAGTACTTTCACAAACGAATTTTTGTATCTACATTTTTGTATAGGCTCTCTGGAACACGATGATGTGATCCCATTGTATATTGGTGTGCATCTAAATACATTCTCTAAATATGTTATTGTTATTCAATATGCTTATAAATAAGGAGCAAGCCTGCCTTCGAATAATAAATAGCATGTGAAGTTGTGGAATGTATTGGACTTCTTGCATATTTGACTAAAACTTCAATTGACCTCAATGAATATATTAGTATACAAGATGTTATTATTGTGATTATTGTACTTATTTTTACAATCGTATCGACCTGTTGCTGTCTGAGAAGAGCACAAGGAGAGGGAGGTTGAGAGGGAGAGGTAGGGGGGGGATGACAGGTGGGGGAAGTGCAAACACTTTTTCAGGATAAAAAGTGTTGTATACTTACACAATTTAAACCCCATAATATCATTTAGTTTCCATGTGTCCTTTTGGAGTCTCCGATTATCCTTTTTGGAAAACTGCCTAGACATAGCTCAGGAAAAACAATGCAGAATGCTAATCTTTCTCATCTATCGTCATCAAATTTGATTAGTTCAGTGTATTGGTTGTGCCCCATTGTGTTTCTAAGTATACCAGGCACAACCACAATTCACTCAAGAACAAAATCTTTTCAGTGAGAAGAGAATCTTCCATATCCAATATGTTTGTGCTCTTGTAATTTTGTAGTTTAAGTAATATTTAGAGTGATTCTGTCTGAGGGTTACCTTTCAGAAAAGACCAGGATTATGCCTACATTCAAAAGTGTTCAAGCATAGTAAACATTTTATTTTGGGTATGTCATTTTCAAGATTGTGTTAAGAAAAGGAGCAATACTTATGGGGTTAAAGAGTATTCATTTCAACCACCTAACCATCAGCAGTATGGTTTCAAGAAGAAGGAAGCATATAGTCTCTAGGCATACACATAAAATGGACACACACAAATGTAGAGGGTAAGACGACCGGCCCATGGGAAAAACTGCTCAATTTTATTCTCTTTTCAGAGCTAATCAAATGAGTACAATATTACCCTTGTGTCCTTAGGGTCCATTGCTTACAGATGCTATATCTACTTGCTATATCTCTCCCCATTCAACCCTGAGAGAAAGAAAGGGAGAGAAGGGCTACAATAGTCAGTCCTGGGCAGGAAAAGTAGATTTGAAAAAGACAAAAAATGACATACCAGGGAAGGGATAGGTCTCAGAGAAGGTAATCCGTTTCACTCTGGGACAGACCACAAGTTAGACATGTCAAGGTCCAACAATCAATGTATTAGTTAGCTGTAACATTACAGTGAATGTACTAAAAGATAAAGCCAAGAGAACATTTATGTCTTTTAAAAAATAAAATATTATGACATAAAACTTACAGGAATATTGCAAAAAAAATGAATCGCCAATTGTGCAGCATGGAACTAAGGGGCCATTATTTCAAATACTGATCAAATGCGGATACTGAAATGTTGAAAAAAAAAAAACTACATGTACTGTACCGTTTCTGTACACACGTGCCATGTGTATGCTTGTAACATGCTTGCATGTCTCAATTACTGTTGTTCTTATAATCAAAAAGATGTTTTTTTGACAATACAAATAATGATTTTACCATCACAGAAGAGAGAGAGAGAGAAAGAGAGAGAGATGTGTGCGTCAATGTGGATGTGTGAATAGTAGTAAATTATGTGCGATATGCAACTCCTCTGTAGTCAAACACTGAGACAGGTGTGGGCTTTCCAGTAGCAGCTGCAACACCAGGATGCCCAGTTTTAGCAGCTTAGATTGAGTCATTTATCTTGGCTGTGGGTGGGAACAGACACTTCTTGCCTCCATCCTGCAATTGGAGCCTCTCTGCGGGATGTCAGTGTAGTCCACTTTTAATTTGGCTGATGCCTCAGTGCATTCTGAGTGGCATTACCCCCCCCTTCTTCTGGGACATTCTGAGCATTCTCACCTGTGTCCCTACTGCCACCACAGCCATGGGTAACAACCTCCAATCACTCATTCCCCGTAAAGTACCTCAAAAAAGAGGTAATGATGAACCAAGCAATGCATGTTCTCCAAATTAAAGAATGAAAAGGAGATGCCCATAGAATGGTGGAATAGGCAGGATCTAATCTGAGCCAAAATGACATCCTTGAGGGTGAAATAGATAGAAGACTTAATCTCTTTTATATACACTCGCACAGAAAATCCATGCAGGGCAACTAAATTTTTTATTAGGAGCACAAATGTGGATAAAAATGACTAACTGTGCTATTTAAATTGCAATTGTAACCTTGACAACCATGCATATTTTTTTTCCAGGACTAGGCATTTAGCAGATACCAAAGGGAGGGAGAGTGGGGAAGAAGGTTGGTGGGGAGGGGCAAGACCTTTTTTATTCTTAGTGACAGTCTTGGAATTACTTCTTGCAACATTCCCATCTGCACACCATAGTCCACTGGCTACATGACCTTGACACTATTGTGTCGCTTGACATTCAGGTATTCATCTTCCGGTCAGCTTCACTTGACAGACGTTACCTCACACTTCACATGAATGAAAAATAAAAAGGGAAAAAGAGGAGAGAAACCAAAATATTTTATGGAACAACAGGTTTTACATCCATGCCTCAAAGTTCATGATAATCAGGAACACATTGTGATGACAGTACTTCAATCCAAAATGGTTGTTAAACAAGCAGAGGTCTAGAATAAACATATTATTGTTTACCACTAGTAAAGAGGAACTTACATTTCACATTAACCATGTGCCTATGTGCCCTTATATTTCCAAAACATATTGTGGTGTTATATTAGATTGCAACTTGGCCTTCACCTTAAGCAGACTGAAGGTTGGCTGTAGCTGTGCTCAGTCCTTGCCCAAGGGCATGTTCTTCCCATGCCTAGCCCTTGCCTGTGGGCATGGCATTTTCAACAGTTCGTAGACATGATTCATTGAATGCGTGGAGATCATTAAAAGTGCTAATGAGTCACAGGAGAATTTCAGACGGGGTGCCTGTCCTGTCGGCTTGGAAACTGTTGCAGAGCAAAGCATCACAGGAGGGAGGATCAGAAATCAAGCAGAGCGGGGAGGAGGAGGAGGAGGATCAGGGCAGGGTGAGGAGGGTATGGGGGGGAATGACCAGGACAGTGGGCAGGGATAGGAATAACTACAAGATGCTGGAGGATATATTCCTGAAAGCCTGACCAGGTTGTCTCCAAGACAGCAGTCCCCACTTGTAATGTTGGAACCAGGCCAAACCATAATACCATAATAGCTTCAATGAGCCATTCTGGTATAGTGGAAAAGTGGGGTATTAAACTTTAAAGTGATGTTGGAGCACTAGTTTGGTTTCAGATGTTCAGTGGGGTATCAGATGAAGAGTCGTTTGTTTCTGGAACGATACCAATTCCTGATAGCTGGGTAACATGACTGAGGGAAACTGTCCTGATTCCGTTACAGGGAAACTCAGGGATGTATCATCCAGCCAAAATGTGGGAAAATGTTGTGTGGTCAGATGAGACTAGAATTAAGCTTTATGGTCAAAATGCAATGTGTTACATCTGATGCATTACATTACATTACATTACATTATGCAGACTGAACACTGCACAAAACTAAACTGGAATAGCTCAATAATCAAAAGGTGAATGTCACCTAGAAAATATACCAGAAGTCTGCAAAGTTGGTCGATACCAGAAAACCATGAAGACATTATTGGGGTGAAAAGTAAGTAAAATAAAATAAAATATTAATGTGTATTATTTGTATTACAGCAAATTTTAAACAGGCCTAGGGTCAGCTTTTGCATTGCCTGTGTGCACTCACGTGTGAGAAAGAGCCAGAGATGGAGATATACACCACAAAGCTCAATGTTTGAAAACATTTTTTTAACGTTTTTCCCCTTTTATTCTATAGCTACAGATCCAAAGAAAGAATAATATTTATAAACCGTTCCAGTGGGAGCACTGACTGGAAGTTTAATCTCAGCTGGTGTTTGTCAGCTCCATACGCTTTCTGAAGAATACCGCCGCGTGCATCTCATTAGCTCTCTCTGAATTTTCACACCGTTGAGCTAATTTTAGTCTGCTTGATTTACTCGTGGAAAATGGCCAGAAAACAGCACTCACTGCGCAACATCTAAGATTTTTAATTACTTCGTCACTCCCCGCCTATCTCCCTCAATGAGCTCAAAGATTCTGGAAAGCAACTACCAGTTCCACATCCAGCCTAGCAAGCCTGCTTTGTGAAGTTCTTATAAAAATAACAACTGACTGCCGATACACTCACCGGCATCTTTGTAATCGTTATTTGTGATACAAAATAGCCAGGCGCTATTGGCTGCGAATGCCTACAGCTTTCAAGCATCCGCACTTTATTCTTTTTAAATAAAATTATTGTGATTAGATTTACGGGGTGAGATTACAGACCAAGAATCAGTTACCCGTATTGTGCTCTCCTTCACAAACTGCAGGACAGTGGATAATTCTATTTCTTACTCTATAAAAGCCCTCCTGCCTTATCTCTCACGATGCATGGACGTGCTCCACCCTAGTGGGCAAGGTAATCCAATTCCACTCACCGGGCTCTGCAGCCGAGTGTGTCCTGCGCCAGGCCTACCCGACAGCGCACAGGGTCAACCTCTCTCGACTGACACAGCCTGTTCTCCAGCCTGCCCCAAAGAGACATATACCACATTTTATGAGGTATTTATTAGACTTATTTTTTAGACTTCTACTGTAGCCTATCCACTTAAGAGTTATGATGCGTTGTGTGTTCAGAGATGCTCTTCTGAATACCATTGTTGTAATGTGTTACTGTCACCTTCCTGTCAGCTTTGACCAGTCTGGCCATTCTCCTCTGACGTCTCATTAACAAGGCGTTTCTGTCTGCAGAACTGCTGCTCACTGGATTTTTTTTGTCTTTTGCACCATTCTTTGCAAACTCGTGCAGACTAGTGTGTGTCAAAAATCCCAGGAGATCAGCAGTTTCTGAGATACTCAGATCACCCTGTCTGCCATCAACGATCATTCCACATTCAAAGTCACTTAGATCAGGTTTTTTTCCCCATTCTGATGGTTGATGTGAACATGAAGCTGAAGCTCCTGACCTATTTTACATGTATACCACAAGGTATATTTCCATGATGATAGCTTAAGAATTGTTCCACATGCTATCTTAAAGAAAATGTATCCTAACATCACGAAACAAGTGGGCTTCATCACTTCCAAGTAAGTTTTCTTCTGCAATGCATCCGCAACCAGAACCCAAGAGCCATTACCAGTCTGACAGATATTTGTCCCTGGTCATGACTCATACATAACATTCTAAGTCCCCATACAGCTTCTATACAGACAGCTATGCAGTGATACCAAAGTCATAATATTGTGCATCAGTGATTATACGGGCTTCTTTATGAAATGAAGGAAACTAATCAAATTTGTCTGACATCTTGAAATCGGAGTGGTAGACCTTTATGAACAGGCACATAATTAGTACCAAAAAAAAGAAGTCATTATAATCTTGGTTGCCTCTCCTGAATGTTGCTGGTGTAGAGTGTCACAGAAAATGAGGAAATAAAGGTAAAATTAAAAGCCTTGGCTTTTTCTTGAGTATTAAAGTCGGGGCAATGTCCCTGCCTGTCAGACTGTCACATAAACACCATCAATCTCTCCAACCACCCTCCCATATACCCTCACTTCAATACTGCAGTTAACATAACATGAAGATTGCTGGAAGAGATGCATAATGCATATGTGCTGTATTTCCTGTCCCTACGGGTCAGAAGGGCAGTTTACATCTGCTAACACCTGAATGCTTGGCATTTTAAAAGATGACGGGACCAAATGAGCCTTTTCATCCCACTAAAGGTCAATATTATTGGAGATTACACAGTGCAGAAATTCAGTGAATAACTCATCACGCAAAGACTAAAAAAAGTTTGTACAGTGTTTGTGGCAAAAATATATTTTATGCTTAGTAAGCATACTGTATTGGTTGTGGACAATCATAGGCACAAATTTCAGTCACCAGAGAGAAAACCATAAGGCCATATGTTCAGTCAAGTATGTGTTTGTGCATGCATGAGAACTTGTTCTGGGTGGGTGGGTTACTCGAAGTTACACTGTTTTTAATTCCAAGTTCACTTTCTGATGTTCTGACAAGTTATTTAAGTTTTAATGCATGTTCTCAATTGGCCCAGATAGTTTTTGTGTGCAATAAAAGCAATTTTATATACTTAAAGAAGTTTCTGACAAATAGCAGGGTTTATATTGGCAAGTATAGGGGCTTTTTTTTTTTTTTTTTTTTTCTTATAATCGGGTAATATACATATGTACAACCTCTGGATGCATAATGTTGCTGTGTAAGCTGCTTTGCTGTAATTTCAAGTGACTTTCTTGTATTAAACCATACATTCTCAATTGGCACTTAACATCTATTATATAGCCTGTAGGTCATGAGAAACTTCTGTATTTATCTAAATATCGTTCAGTGAACAACAAAACTGTCTGGGCTAATCAAACACATACAGAAAAAAACTCCAGAAAGTGAACTCTCCCTTTCATTTGTGCATCTTGCTATGCAGCTGCCATTGCATGCTGGGATGCTCATCACCAAAATGAAGGTGACAACAGAGTGCAGCTCTGTCCTGAAACCCCAGTAGCCGAGGCCCTTCTAATTGTCAGAGTTAATCAGCACAAATGGAAAACAATGGCACTGCACTTATTTTGAAATACAAAAATGATTACGCTACCAGAAAGTTATACCATATACACACACATGCATATACTGTAAAGTAGCATACGAGGTAGCTTAGTTTTTAATCCCACGGCGTGTATTTGTGATTGCACAGATCAGATACAGAGGGAGGGGCTGCGGGGTTAAACGGCTCTTTGTTCCTTCCTTCATCTGGATGGAATTTCAGTCAGCCAAGGGTATACAATTTCAGTCAGAATGACCAAATCATGGAACACTATCACCAGTCTTTACTACAGCACAATGTTCTGATTATTTACACCATTTACAACAGAACATGCTGGCTACAGTTTTTCAAGCAGGATGAGTTGGTTATATTCCATCTACAGCAAGATGAGCTGGTTACAGTCAGTCTACAGCAGAGTGTGCTGGTTATAGTCAGTCCACAGCAAGATGAGCTGGTTATAGTCAGTCCACAGCAAGATGAGCTGGTTATAGTCAGTCCACAGCAAGATGAGCTGGTTATAGTCAGTCTACAGCAGGATGTGATGGTTATAGTCAGTCCACAGCAGGATGTGATGGTTATAGTCAGCCTACAGCAAGATATTTATAGTCAGTTTATAGCAGGATGTGATGCTCATAGTCCCCCTACAGGAAGATGTACTGGTTATAGGTCAGTCTACAGCTGGATGTGCTGGTTATATTCCACCTACAGCAAGATGAGCTGGTTATATTCTGCCTTTAGCAGCAATATATACTGTTTAAATGGTACAGAGAAGTTTAAACAGGTTTCATTTGTTAAAATCCTTAAAAAAGAATGCTTTTGAAAACAGAATTACACAAAGAATATATTTAATTAGGAATGCAATAGTTAATTGTACATACTATCCTAAAACCACCTTCATCTGGTCTGTCACAACTGTGTCCGGGAAGGATGATTGCATGGTCTCACAGCCTCATAAATGCCACCTGCGAGATACATGAGAGAAAAAATAAAAATGATTAAAGACTGTCTGTACTGAATTATGAGAATCTAGGAAGTGAAATTTTATACAAGGTATAAAGTTTAAGGTCAAATAAGGTAAAAGAGTAGCACAGAAAAAGCATACCCAACAGTTGCATTTTGTTTGCACATAAGTATGAAGGTAAATGCTCATACTGTACCTTCTCAGGACAACAAATAATGTTGTCAAATAGGAATTGTCGTGAAATCAGGATATAATCATGTCAATTCATGAATGCTTACTGCTTGTCTGGAATTATGGCGGCTTTAGGCATTTAAAATACGACAACAAATTTGAACAATAAAGGTACTGCACCAACAGCACATTGCAAATGCAGCTTTTACCAAGGGTACTGGTGCCATTCACTAGTGAACAGGAGTTTCACTGTAGGTTCTTTTTTCTGAATTGCTTCAATGGGTTTATGCATATTAAGTAATGAATCCTATTTTTGGCCTCAGAGCACATTTAGACAGCAGCCACCTCACAAACACCCACACGGAGGGCTTCAGGTTCTCAGCCACGTTACAAATTCATGACTCGACCAGATCAAGAGACCCACACCTCAACTGGCTGAAGCACCCACTCCAATAGGGCTCTTTTTGTGCGGAGGAACATTTTGCGCAGTTTGCTATGTGGCTGTCATTGCATGCTGGGATATCTGCTCATTACAGCGATGAAGGTGACAGCAGAGTGCGTCCCTGTCCTGGAGCCCCCAGTATCTGAGGCCCAGCTGGTCTGCCAATTACCATGGCAATCAATTAAGACAGATGAAATCTGGGGAGAAACTGGGTCTCGTGCCACCTTCTACCCTCACCTCAATCATCTGCCTCCCATGTCCTATCCCACACCTCCTTTCAGAGTGCCACTGCTTTCATATATAGGCCACTTTACTTTATACAGGAGATATACAGTGTAATATACACTCACCAAGCACTTTATTAACTTTATTTCCTTTATTACACCTACTTATTCATGATTATCTAATCAGCCAATTGTGTGGCAGCAGTGCAATGCATACAATCATGTAGATACGGGTCAGGAGCTTCAATTAATGATGCAAAAAACAAACAAACAAACAAAACAAAAAAACCAGTGAGCAGCAGTTCTGCAGACAGAAACGCCTTGTTAATGAGAGACGTCAGAGGAGAATGGCCAGACTGGTCAAAGCTAACAGGAAGGTGACAGAAACGAAAATAACCACACATTACAACAGTCATAACTCTAAGTGGATAGGCTACAGCAGTAGAAGTCTAAATAAATACTGAATAAAGTGCTCAGTGAGTGTACTTTATATCACTTATTTAAGTGTTTATTTTATTTTGCCTATTACCTGCATTCCCCTTGTTGATGACAACCTTCCCTTGCAGATAGGAAACAGAAAATGCTGGAAAGTAATGACGCGGGCAAGGGATGCAAAAAACTTGCCTAGTCCCATAGCAATACTCCCACTGGCTTGGTATCAAAATTTGACCGTTTCACTGATGACTGGCAGCCTTACACGCAGCACATAATTGGCTCTATCATCTCCCAGAGAGAAAAGGCTCCACTTGGTGTGATTTTCTGTGACTCATTATGCAATGGTGGCCGCCGCTCCTCATGTTGGCCTGCAGTCTACCTAGGCTGGCTGCACAAGATGAGCACTCCTGCGACACAATGACTGCAGAGCCTGGCCGGTGGTCTGCGGCACGAGAAGAAGTGGTGTTGGCTGGCAGCACACGCTTCTAAGAGCCAGTGCTAATCTGCACCCTCTCTGACTAGACAGGGAATGCTGCAGATGAGACTGGCCCAAAATTAAAATTAAACATTCCAAATCGGGAGGGAAAACGGCCAAGATCTTGTTCCATGGCAGTGATCCTCACTCATGGTCCAGGAGAGTGCTGGTTTTTGTTTTCGCCTTAATATCAGCAACCAATTCAGACCCAAGAAACCAGGCGAGGGGAGTCAATTGTGTAATTAACTGATTTCATTGATAAATTAAGTGCAGAGTAACAACAAAAGCCAGCACATCCCTGCAGCTCTCCAGGGCCAGGAATGAAGACCACTGCTCTATGGCTAACATCCCCCCAGCATGCATGTCGAATACACTTCTGACATTTTGGCAGAAACTGAAATGGCTGAGGTTCATCTGTAAGAGTGTAAGAAATGGGGGAGCAGGGACACTGTGAAGGCCCTCTACCTGCCATGTAGGGACCAGACAAAACGGGCAGATAATGCAGTTGCACCACAAGGATCATCTGTCAGTATGGGGCTTGGAATGGATCCATCACACCTGCTCCGTACTCACCCCTGACTATCATCGTTGAATGCGGTTTTCATCTCGAACTTTTTCCGGACAACATTCATTGACTGCAATCCATGGCTGCGATTAATGAACTGCACAAGTGGCATTTTAAAGTGCAAGTTCTCCCAAGCCTATTAGCGTGCACTCTGAGGTAGAACACACTGTGCATTATTTCAGAATAATACAATAGCATGCTGCAAGTGATTACACTCTAGAGTGCAAGCCTGACGCACATCAACCCTCCTAGCATGGTAAGTGGGGGCAGGGCCTTGCAGAGGTGGGGCTTCTAAGGCACAGAGGATGATAGTGCCTCCCATGTAAACATGGTCTTTCATTTTACATTTTAAGTCAACTTCCTTTCCTTCGAATAATAAACCCACTTAACCGCAAATTTCCGTTTGGCAGCAAGAAAAGCTACAGTACATGTACTTTGAACGGAACAAGCCTACTCCTACAGAGAGGACGGGGCCTCCGGCATGCCTTGCACACAGAGCGGGTGGAATGTGTTGCGTGGAGAAGAGCAGGCCTCAGTCATGCAGCCCTCTGCACATGAAGCACTTAAATTAAGCTGCCGTATAGAATTATTCTAATTATAGAATTAGTATCAATTCAGAATTACAATAATGCACCGCATAACCTCTGTAGAGGAGTTTTCAGACAAGGGTTGGAAAGTCAGCCACTTTCTTGTAACGCAATCTGGCTGGTTTATCACATTAGTCTTTTCCTCTGCCCAGTGCTGGCTCTTTCCCTCTCTCTCAGACAGCAGAGAGACTGATGGTTTTAAACACATTACTACAGGAGTCATCCATCCAAGACTGCAGACGATGGAATCTCCCCCACTGTCACCTCTTCAAGCTATACATTCTTAGTGTTCAGGCAATACTTGGTCTATGTTCGGTCTGGTCTTGGTGCGAACTCCTAGTTAAATACTTGACAAGGATGTGTTGAAATTGCTGCAATAAGTAAATACAACTTGGAACTCTTTTCAAGGCATAAACATATATTGCAGAAAACTTAAAAACAAAGTACACACACACACACACACACACACACACACACACACACACACACACACACACACACACACACACACACACACACACACACACACACACACACACACACACACACACACACACACACACACACACACACACAAAGAGGCGCTCAAAACCTACTCAAGCCAACCAAAAAAAACACACATGCGATTCCTGCCGTCACTGGAAGTTGCAGTGAATTGTGAGAAGCAGTCCCTATAGGCTGAAGTGTAATAACATCTGAATGTGTGTTTATTACCACTTTCCTGCCCAGTGAGAGGGCAGAATGCATCCAAAGAGGAAAGTGAAATTACCAAGTGATGAAGGGTTTCTGCTTTAATTAGGGGAATGTCTGGTGGAAGAATGGAAGTAAGAGGAGTAAGCATTTTAATCAAAGGCCCATCTTGGGATTTCTCTATAATGAGACGGGTGGTAATGAGGGGACCTTAAAGCAAGGCTGCTTGACGGGATTATAAACATTTCTGCAGACCTGCTTTCTGGAAGCACCAGCTATTTTGGCGAAGCTGCAAGCTGCCGTCAGGAGACGGCAGGGCGTAGGAGAGGGAGGGAACCAAATGAGCATAAACTGTGTAATTACACTTAAGCCATCAGGCAGGTCCAGGGCCAGATATAAAGCCGCACAACTTATGCCTTCAGCGTTCCCCGCATGACAGCCAGATTCCCCAGGACCTAAAGTACGAGTCAGCCACAATGAGAAGGCCTGAACTTGCAAATTTCTGATCGACAACTCCGCAAAAATAATGGTGCGGGAAACGGCTTCTCCTCAGGTAAAGTGAGGAGTGACGGCTGCTTCCAAATCAGACCTCCTGGCTCTGCGCATCCCTGACTGTCTAAAGTACACCGGCCATACTCACCTGGTAGGAGTTCATCCTGCGCAGAGACGGGGGAAGACTCAAATTGCTGCAGGTCAGGAGCTGTATCACTTCCTGGCAGGTGGTTTGAGGCAGGATCAGAGGGTGAACGCTGACATCTTTCTCCCACGCGTCCGTAATACTGCAGGGAGACAGAGAAAGGGAAAGAAAAAGAAAGAGACACTCAAAGATTAAAAGTTACCACCGCTAGTGCTGCTCAGCAGAATACAAATAATCATCTCCGCTTGCTCCCAGAAGAATGTCCGCTGAAGTGACATACATTGCGCTAATTTGACAGTTTGAGGCATTGCAGTTTTAATGGTGCAGTTATTGAGTCGGGACTGGGAGAGAAAAACCAGAGGGAGCTACAGAAACAGGAAAGGGGGAGAGAGAAGGGAGACCAAGAGACTGAGGAAGAATAACTAATTGGCCGATTGATTTATCAATTGTCCTTGACATAAATCTAAATACAATGACGATCACTTCAGCATGTTTGTGGGATCTTTTTCCCCTTACTACTTCAGCTGTTAATCACAGAACACATACAGTACTTCAGAGCGCAATTCAAATCCTGCTGGACACGGTTCGTATAACACAGACTACAATGCACCTCAGAGAACTGAACACACCAGGGCACACCACTCACGACATGTTTCACAATGTTGTTAGACAATGTGCCGAAAGTAACGAGTGAGAGTAAATTTGGTTTCTAACACGATTGGCAGGCAGGCTCTCGATCACATTTACGATTTCAACTGATAAGAGCACCCCCATGAGTGCCGGCCAGAAGTCCATCAAACAACCACCTGCCGTCCCTCGCTCTGTCTCATTACAGATGCATTAACAACACATTCATCAATACTCAGAGAACACTGGCAGAGGTCCCATTGCTGACACTACTACTCCAAATGAATATTTGGTCTATGGCCAAACAATCACAAATTGTAAAGCATTAAAACGTCAGTGTTTAGACATGGCCCCTCCTCCTCCTTATGCTCTCAACCTCTGATTCAACCCTCTCTGGATCCGTGTCAGGTTCCCTGTCCCAATCGATGCTTGGCTGTGTATATCAATATTCTCACTGTGGCAGATGACACCCGAAACCCTGCCAAACCCTAAACTAAATCTATAAATATTAATCTGGAAAAAGGCCCAACCCATAGAATTTCACCCTGATCACCCAATAAATTATAGTTAAGTGACTGACATTTGGGTGTAAGCATTGGTATGCCTGCCATTCGCAATGCACTTACCAAACATCACTAGGCTCTGTTAACCATGGGTTTGTCAATAGGCCTTTAAACATCAAACAATTTACATTTATTGGAATTTGTTGAAGTTACAAATCCTTCTTGTTGAAAGCCTGAAAGAACATCCTCTTAGCAGTGCAATAAAGTATTTAGCAATCTATCTATCCAGATGAGTACCTCTGAAGTAGATGTTTACATTAGTTATTTCTCCTTCCTCCATTTTCCAAGTGGATCGGCCATATTTTAGTGCTGAAGAGCACGAAGAACCTCAGTGACATGTGACCCGGTAGACTTTGAGTTCTTTGCCCAAAAGCCACAAACCATCCCCTTTAATCCGCTGCATATGTAATTACGACGATTTACGTCATTATGTGGGAAGCTGTCAAACTCTCGAGGCAGGAATAGCAGATCGAGTCGCTCACAGAATGTGCCATTTATAACGATTTCGCCATCATATGCAACATGATGTAAACAGATTCTACATGGCTGAAAATCTTTTTGCTTTGATTTTATGGGTCACGTCATTGGCCCTCTGCAGGAGGGGTGGAGGGGGGTCTCAGCGAACACCCCCAGGCCGCTCCTCCATCAGACGTTCGGCCTCCGCTTTCCCAAGAAAAGAGTTGGTGCTGTGCCTGAGGAGCAACTTCGTCCTGAGTTCAGACCTGTAAGGCAGGGAGCTGGAGCGGAGCAGCGCAGTGGCTCCCTCAGAGTCTTATTGCATCTGTGTTCTGCTGAGGGAAATTAAAGCGATGGGGGACACACACATGGGCCCAGAGAACAGCGTGTGCTGCAATGATTCCCCTGGAAGTTTTCAGAGACAGCAGGACTTATACTGTTGGAAACTGAACACTGTGATACACTCCCGATCCTCTCCGTAGGGTACAGAAACAGCTATAGATTCAAGAGCGGAGTGATATGAGAGGAGTCAATGTACTCTACAGTCCCCCCCCCCCCACCCACCCACCACACCCCACCCCACACACACAGACCCAACACAACCAAATTGTTAGTCACATATAAAATGGTGGCATTTTCCATTGAGTCAGCACCTCCCCGTCTCCCTGTTACCTCCTTACTAGAGGGTGTCTGCTCCTTTACAGAGCGACTCCCTTGATGCCCCTCAGTCTAAATCTTCTTTCCCCAAAACATTGTAGATATTCCCATTTCCTACACTAATCTACAGATTTAATGGTCTGCAAGTGGTTAAATGACTTATACTGTAACGCAGCTCAGAGAGAGAGAGAGAGAGGAAAAAAAGAGAGAGAGAATGAATTTCCACACACTGACACTGATTAGGTTTCTGTGACATTACTAAGCTGGCTGTGAGAGTAAATTTCAAGCTGTCAGAGATACAAACCTGCGCTCCGTGTTCGGACAACCAGCCAGAAGGATGGGCTTTGATTTATTTTCTGCCAACATTCGTCTATAACAAACAGAGGTGCCAATGGACACCCAGTGTACATTGAATGAGAAAATAATCACACACTGACAGGGGAAATAATCGCACATTGCAAGGAGAGCTGGCCCAGGGAAAATAATATCACACTGAGAGGGGAGCTGGCCCAGGGAGAATAATCACACACAGAGGAGAGCTGGGCCAGAGAGAATAATCACACACAGAGAGCTGACCCAGGGAAAATAATCACACACAGAGGAAAGCTGGCCTTGGGAGAATAATCACACACAGAGGAGAGCTGGGCCAGAGAGAATAATCACACACAGAGCTGACCCAGGGAAAATAATCACACACAGAGGAAAGCTGGCCTTGGGAGAATAATCACACACAGAGGAGCGCTGCCCCAGGGAGAATAATAGCACACAGAGAGCTGGCCCAGGGAGAATAATCACACACAGAGAGCTGGGCCAGGGAAAATAATAAAGAGAATAAAGAGCAGAGTAGTTAGTTGAGGGATAATTATCCCAAGCATAGTAGAAGTTGGTAAATGTCCTGATTTGTTCCATCTCCAATGCATTTACTGACTTGGTTACTCCTTGCAAATTGCTTTGTGTACAACATTTGAAAACGCCTATTTTTATTTTTTAATAATTCCTGGTTTAACACCAATTTATACTCTGACAAAACAGTTAATCTCTCAACAATGTCTTATTATAGATTAGTCCACAAACACTGTGGTGTAAGATACTAAATGCTACAGTAAAACCAAAAAATAAGTAAATCGCAACAAGCATTTTAGTGTTATATTTAGACTTAAATTCATATTTCGATTACTTTTTAGCTAAATAAGACAAAAATATTGCCAATTAGGTTAGACAGTTTGACTCATTTTAAGATTTTCCACGGGGATAAGAAATTTTCACTTGTCAAGCAAACAGTATCTAACGCTAAGAAACTGATATTTTCTACTTGAGGGAAAAATGGGATGTTAAGCCTCACTACAAGACTGCAAGGGCTGGTTTCACAGACCCAGACTAAGCTTAGTCGTTGAATGAAATTGAGTTTTGCAAAGAGAATATTAATTCAATCTGGCTGTAAAACACTTCTGAACACAGACCCTTTGCATTGTAGCATCTTGCATACAGTGTAAAGATACCTTCACTAAAACCCACCAATGGACCAATGCTGACCTCAACAGAGTGATCGATCATATCACTTGGTGTAGCTTCTACGAGAAGACCGATAGGAGATATGGAAATTGAACCTTCTTATAGGAAGGGCAGGTACCTGAATGTTTTCATTCAATTGAATCAAAATTGAAACACAATTCCTTACTCTGTGTGTGTAGGCATTAAAGCAGGTAGGCCTCAGTGACTTACTGGTGGGGGCTGGGGGCACAGGGCAGATAGAGGACTTTAACTGCACTGCTGGCTCCACATGATAGATCAGCATGGACGCTGACATCATCTCCAGTGGAAATGGAGGAGTCGCCACAGACATCAGGCCAGGAAAGCGAGGCAACCAGGGAGTCTGAGTTCAGGAGCCAGAGCTATGAGAGGGAGAACATTATTCATCCTTCGGACACAATTCTCTCTTTCTCTCTGCCCCTCTCTCACACACACCTTAGATAAGGAGATCCTTACCAGGATAAATGCTTTTCCATTTGGAGTCTGGAGAGAAAAACGGAACATACTCTGTGTGGAAGACAATTCCACTAGCCTGGCAGCGATGGTCTGCTCCAGGAATAGCCATCTATTTCAGACAAAACACAGAGCATGATGTTAAAGTAGCTCTGAACTGCCCAAAGAAATCTCCACATTTCTGGGTGAAGCTCAGGAAATATTTGCAATTCCGTCTGTACGGGTTTGTATATGATCAATCTGTGATGTGTGCCTGATGGCAAGTTACCGGTGTTGGTTGCCAATGGCTTCTCCATCCTCATCACTCCGTTTCACCAGCAACTCTGTGATGTAGAGCTTCAGTGTCTCTGAAATTACAAGCCTCACTGTCCCGACACGTACTCGCACTCAATCACATCCTCCAGAAGGCTGACAGCAGTCGTTAATATGAGATATTATTGGTGGGATAGCCTCACCCCCATGTGACACGGTGTTTATGTACAGTAAATTATACATCAGTAAGCTATAAAGAAATGGCGATACATCTGCTGAGCCAAACTCATTAAGCGTTCTTTAATATAGCGACGTGTCAGAGGAACGTTTAACACCCTGATAGAGGGCAGGCATCCGATACAATCAGACGCAGCAATGCAGAGTTTGAGAGCTGCTGATGTGGACATGATTAATTACAGCTCTCTGCTCTTAATACCAAGTCGCAGAGAAGCAGGCTGCACAGAACACCACACTTTATCATATCATATTATAATTTCCATGTTGTTTAATACTAAGCAATGTCAACATTTCAGCCAGGGTTCTTAATAAATGCACTATACTGAGCCAGATGACTTTTAAAACATTTAAACAGTAATTACTTATTTATTTACAGTTCTAGTTTTGAGGTGATGAATTTGATAACTCGAGCCAAGGTTGTAACTACGGTGTTACGCTATTGAAAGCAGTAGACCGTTTAATTCTGTTTGAGGTTATGATTTAATACTGATGCACACTTGTGTGATGTCATGCCTTTAATTCTCTCATTTAAAACATTATAGTGTGTATGTAGTTACTACATAAGTGATATGTTTTTGGTGTGTTGTGGTTGAGCAGGAGGAGCGGGTACCTGCAGCAGCGGTCTCTCCTAGCACTGCCCCACAGGCTCTGCATAGAACTGAAGTCACCCTACTGGGCTTCTGCAGGGAAGGAGAGAGAACGAGCAAGAGCAGGAGCCAGAGAAAGACAAAGCGGAGATGACAAAGGAAGGGAGGGGAACAAGAAAGAATGAGTGAAAGAATGAAAGAAGAAAGGGAGGACAAATTCATTCTTCCCAAGATCCTGAGAGACCATGATGGAGCTTGGCAACAACGCAATGTAACAGAGGCGTCCATAAAACAAGGCCCACTGGAAGCACCTCTCTGTAAGTTCACCCCCCCCCCCCCCCCCCGACTCTCCCTGTATTACAGCATGCTCTGTAAGTCTCAGAGTCAGTGCTCCCTACACCACTGAAACAACAGCCATAACAAACAGTCAAAACAAACAGATACCTTTATTATACACGTTGTGCACATTAAACTGGTAACTAATATACACAGGATATCCCTCTACTCAGAGCAGCATTAGCACGCTGCTGAAACAATGGGCTTTAGCGTGTAAAATTTTCACTGACTTGCAGGCAAGAGCATTCACTTAAACTGCAGCGCTCCTGCTATGCGGGTGTGGGTGGCAATACGATTCAAGAGGCACAGTCAGGAATTTATCCACATCGGGAGGCAAGATAAACATGTTTGTTTGTTGTGTCTGTAACTGTGTGACTGACCATGCTTGTTGTCCCTGAATCAGACCACCATGGTACCCACCTGTGGCGAGCCCTGATTGTGACTGGTGTCTATGTGGGCAGGGCTGGGCTCCTGTCTGAGTGTCTGGTCACACTGGCTGTCTCTCAGCAACAGGAAGTAGGTGTCACCCAGTAAACAGTCCCCTGGTCTGGGCAGCAGTTTCCTGTTGGCAAATGGGTCTGCATGGCAGCACCAGTCCTCCACCAGCGTGTTCCAGTTCCCATTAGGCAACGGAAGGACTCGCTGAAACACCCTGGTAGACGGGAAACAATTATGATATTCTACATCTTGGTTTAGCCAGCTTTGTTTTTTTTCAGCCAACTGTCTAACAAGCTTCCCACTGACCTATGATGCTGAAAAGGACTGTTTGGGCCACTTTAATGCGTTTGTATCCAGAGCCACATTTGTCTCTCCTCACAGAGTGATTTTCTGTCTGCCAGGATGACAGCATTGCATTGCACACCAGCAGCCCCCACTGGTTGATTGAACGGCTAAAATTTGTCAACTGAGCAGCACACAGTATCTTCCTCCAACTCACGTCTGTGTGAGCCTGACTTCTGAACTGCATTGTCATCAATAACAGTGCCCGATATCCCATTCTTCGGAGGGCGCGTGGTTGTCTGAGCTCTCCTGACATGGAGGACGTGATGCAGCATGAACATGATTGGCCATTCTCAATTGGGGACAAAAGGAGAAAAACACTGGGGGGAAAATGACTAAATCACATTCCCTCTGACACTGGCCAGATGTTCAGCTATCTGCCTGGTGGGTTTTTTTTTCCCATGCTCAGTCAATCTACTGTAAAGGCGTGCAACTTGAAATCAGCTACTCAATCAACAATGTTGCAGCTGCTGCAGCTACCGTATACCGTATTACATTACATTACATTAATGGCATTTGGCAGACGCTCTTATCCAGAGCGATGTACAGTTGATTAGACTAAGCAGGAGATAATCCTCCCCTGGTGCAATGCAGGGTTAAGGGCCTCGCTCAAGGGCCCAACGGCTATGCGGATCTTATTCTGGCTACACCGGGGATCGAACCACCGACCTTGCGGGTCCCAGTCACGTACCTTAACCACTACGCTACAGGCCGCCCCTAATTCTGGGTATGTTTTGTGTTTATGCCAAGATATGCTAGCCTGTATTAATCTTGGTCTTATCTGATTGTGCAATGCGAATATTACACATCTGCACAGGTTTTATGAGTCAATTGTCCTCACAGTGCAAACCAGATTTCAAGATGGAACCATATCTGCCACAGCATATCTGGTGCTTGGCCATGTTAAAATATTGGCCTATGTATCGGTTCTAAATCCCCCCCCTCGTCTTGGTCTCGAATTGGACATGGACACTTGCAGTCTTGGCCTTGACTTGGACTCGCTTGTAATGGTACAGGAAAAACTCAGTCGCAAGTGAACGACAACACTGCTGAGTATTTTCAGACAGAAGATCGGGGGAGAATAAGACTCAAACTCAGACACAAACTACATTTCCCACACTCCGGACAGAGAGCTGCAGCTACCCCTTCTCTCTTTCCCTTGCTTGTGCCCTTGAGGTGAGATGACTTTGGAGAGCCGGCCAGCCAATCCCATCAGTCTTCCCTGGAGAGCTCATCTTCTCCAATGATAAAAGGACAAGGTACAGTCAGGTGTATCCTGTGGGGGAGGCGGCTGTTAAATAAATAAACTCTGCCCTTACCTCTCCGTCAGCACCCGCTCCCTGCACCTCTGACAGCTGAAGCTGTAACTCTTCTTCACCCCAAGCTTCTTCATCACGCTCCCAGGGGCTTCTGCAAGTTTGTAAAAAAAAAAACAAAAAAAAACAACCAACTGCATACTCTGTGAATGACAAGTGCCATTTAACCTTGTCCTCGATGGAAACGGCATGTCAATAAATATTAGGGGAAGGGAGATGCTTGGATTGAAGCTGACAGCCAATTTGCTTGGAACCTGATTTGTCTGAAAAGCTGGCTTATTTCAGGGCACAACCTGTTACCTTACATTCTCCATGACCCCCCTCCCCCCCCCCCCCACCTTTTCCCCAAAAAAGATGATTGAGGGGTTCATTACTTAATCAGGGCCCTTAAAAACTCTGGTCAGAAGACTGATAGTGCAAGTCTTGTTTTGTCTACATTACCAGGTAGTGTGTCCTTGAGCACAAATATTCCCCACTTGTTTTTATAATAAATCCTGCATGACTGCCATTATTAAAAGTAAGCAATATTAAATCACAGATGTTTTGTGGACTTCAATGATTCTGAGGTCAAAGGTCACAGAAAAGTGCTTCTACATTCAAATGTCTGATCTACCACAGTGAGGGTCCCACAGGTTAAACCAGTATTAATTATATTACACTTACTTATTTTGCAGACAATTTTGAATTGACAAAAGAAAATGACAGCCAAACAATATCAAATGCAAATAATCATATCTACAAGCATCAGAGCAGACATTAACTTGGTACTTAAAGATACTTGCTGGTGCACTGCATAAAGAGATGGACAAAGTGGTCTAGCAAAATATAAATGTAATGAATAAACAAACTCATAGTGCAAAAAAGAAGGAATGCATATGGGGAAAAAATGCCTGACAGGACAAAGTCCTCCAAATGAGATAGTAGTATTGGTGAAATAATTAGACAAATTAGAGCCACATTCGTTCAGTGTTGAAATAGTCAGAAACCAGCTAGATTAGCAAACTAGGCCTACATAGTGAAAATAAATTAGCTATAACATGAGGGATATAGAAGACACATAAAAGAAATACATTTAATTATAGAAACCAACTGAGAGAGGTTTTCTTCATGCCACAAGGTACCAAACTTCCCTTTTCAGTAATAAAGCATCAATGTCGCCACCTCTACAATGTAATGGAACCTTTTCTATGCCTAAAAATTCTAGTCCGTAAAGAGCGTATGCTTTTACCAATAGAACAGAGCCTGTGTGCGTGTGTGTCCTGTGAGCCAGCTACTCACCGACCCACACACACAGCATGACACAGGTGATGTCAGGGCAAACAGTACCTGTGTGCTGATTCACCTGAAGGCGGAGCCTCAAGTGTAGCCCCTCCTCCCCTGTGTTGGAAACCTGTCTGCAGGACCCCTCAGTGAGGGCGACCCCTGGTGGCAGCGCCACAGGCAGCATCCTTGTGGGCACCTTGATCTGAAGAGAGGACTCTCCGCCAGACACAGTGACCTCAGAGGGGTCCCCTGCAACATCACTCCTGGAGACCAACACACACACACACACACACACACACACACACACACACACACACACACACACACACATAGAAAGAAAGACAGAGCACCATTATTACTACAGAACGGATTATCAGACAAACCACAGTCTTTCACTAAATGAGGAGTGAGAAACTCAGGGCAGGGGGATATGGGAATGGGGCAGTCTCACTTCAGGTTCATATCCTCAAGAAGTATAAGGAATTAAGCCAATTACAGCAGAATTACACATTAATTTGTGGGTCAGGATCCATTACTATGGGGCGACATGGCTCAGGCAGTAAGACCAGTCGTCTGGCAGTCGGAGGGTTGCCGGTTCGATCCCCCGCCCGGGCTGTGTCAAAGTGTCCCTGAGCAAGACACCTAACCCCCAAATGCTTCTGACGAGCTGGTCGGGGCCTTGCATGGCAGCCAATCGCCGTCGGTGTGTGAGTGTGTGTATGAATGGGTGAATGGAGAAGCATCAATTGTACAGCGCTTTGGATAAAGGTGATATATAAATGCCTGCCATTTACCATTTACCATTACTACAGTATCAGCCTGAGCATGTATGTGTGTTTTCTGATGGTAGAATTTGGAGCTGATAAAATTAAATTTCTACTGCATCAGAATTATTCCCACATTTCAGTAAATAAACCTGGTGCAACTGATGCTCATGCCGTTTGGAAGCCACAAGCTGTTTATTTGGCGCAGCTATTCCACACTGCCGCGAGCTGGACTCTGATGTGGAGCAGATGTAGCGGGCCGCACACGCAATTATTTTCTCCAGCCTGGCAATACGTCACCATCCATGGCCAAGACACTGCCCCCAGGAGAATGCATCTCCAGTTTGAGCCAGCATCTTATCAACCACAGGAAGCATCGAGACCAACCTCACTAGTAGCATGCAACCCAAACCATCACAAATAAATGAAGCAGAATAACTCAAGTTATGTTCGCTTCTTACTTCCTCTACAGGAAAATTCATTTGAAACCAGTCGGGGAGAAAATCATTACCAATTATCCACCAGTGGTCTCATTATCTACCATCGTGTGAAACTAAATATAGGATATATTGATAAAATACAGAAAAATATGAAGGTGATGCGACATACTAAAATTACGACCTCTGATGTCTCCAAGTATGCAGGCAGCTCGTAACCATGTGCTGCCAGTGGTAATGATGGAGATTTGCTTCAGTGTCTGACTGACCGATACTACCCCCTTGTGGTGAAATTATATTGCATCACGTGGTTGCTCACTCTGAGGAACAGACCGCTACAACTTGCAAATAACCTGACAGAGGGACACTGTCCGCTCCTTCATTACATCGCCCTTCGGTTTACTTTGCCGGTTAGCTAACTAGTAATCCTGCGTAACAAGTTCGCCAGCAACGACAGATGGGTTCAATTAGTAACTAGCAAGCTATCTCGCCTTCATTCATTATTGTTCAGTTTGCTGGCAATAGCAGCGAATAAACTAACTCCGCGAGCATTTTCTTCGTTCATTCATGTTATTGGACTAATTTAGCTTTATTGCTTACCCAAATAGGTGTGCACCACAACACAATATCAACAAATATTTAATCTCATATGTGCAGAGGTAATTTACAGCAAACTACATCGGCGCACACGAGTCAGGATTCACTGGAAATTAGCTGGCTAGCAAGCTCATTGATTCATAACTTACCTTAAAATCAGGAGACCAGTCTGTAAACGCTGTCTCAGCTCCAGAAACATACCGGCTTGTTTGTGAATTTCTTCCATTTCCTTATAAAGACTTACTGAAATAAACACGTCGCTAGTTATCCACCAAGATTGTACTTCTATCCACTAGCAAGAAGCTTTCAAATAAGTAGTTAGCTTCTGCCGCCAGCCTGCAACTACAGCAGCACATGAAAACACGAACCAGGAAGTAAATATTTGGACCATGGCTTAAACGTCACGATGATGTAGCGTCACAGAACTGTCTGCGGTGGCGATTTAGCGACCTCTGCCGTGTGCAATATATAATGTCAGAGTGGTGGGCAACCTTGTGGTGGGCACGTTTGGACTGAATAATGTACGTTTGGTCATATTTCGAAAATTGATTCGAGTTGTTCACCGATTCTGTTGCAAAAGTGTACATCATTGACATTATTTGATCAACTCAAGGCCACTTTGAAACAATGTTTTTATATCTTCACTTTTTGGCTGTCTCGCACTCACTTTCAATATTTATTCTATCATGCTATCTAAACTCTTAAGAATCGTGCTTGTAATGTAAGCTATTGTATTATGTAAAGTATATTTAATTCAACAGATTCAACAGTGTTGATTCTCTTCATTAAACAGGAGTTGTATTATTGCAACTGTTCAATAAATTACTCATTTTACACTTCATTTTAGACTTCAAGATTAGCAAATATAGACAAACTTGACAAACATTCAACAGACCAGTGTTGATCCTCATCATTAAACAGGAGTTGTATTATTGCAACTGTTCAATAAATTACTCATTTTACACTTCATTTTAGACTTCAAGATTAGCAAATATAGACAAACTTGACAAGCGGCTGAATGGGGCTTTTCTGTAGGGTAGCACAGGGCTAACTCTCCTTCACAGGGTGAGGAGCTCAGCCATCTGGGAGGACCTCTGATAAGGATGCTCCCTGTGTATGGAGGACACTTTGTGACATATTAATAAATAAATCATTAAATCCATCAATAAATACTTGTAATACATATTTTTGTTGATGCTAATAAGTGCCTATGTGATTTCATAACGCTTTGTGCAAATGTGATTTCATATGTCGTAATTATCGCATGGGTTCTGTGTACAACTGTGTGGTAGAGAACCGTTAGCTATTCTGAGTGGGCTAATTAATGGGTTTTGCATTTTCTAATGCAGCACGATGCAGAATCGTCTGCAGGTTGCTCCACACAACCTCGTCCACATCAGAATCAGTCAGTGCTGCAATTTCTACAACGCTGTCTACAAAGTCTTCCACTGTTTCTATAATATTATTGAGTGGTACATTACCACTATCAATGGTATCTGCCAGTCTTAACATTTCATTTCTTAGCTCCGATAAAAACTCCATTTTGGTACCTAGCTAACCGGTAGTATAGTCACACTTGTAGAGAACTTGTAGACAATCCAATCCCAGCATAGGCCACTGCAGTCCAATCAGAACAGCTAGCCCAACTGAAACCCACCCCCTTATTTGCATGTTGGAGCATGAAATCCTTAAATAAATATATCCTTAAATAAATCCATAAATAAATCCATAACTATATCCTTAAATAAAAGTGTCAATAAATCATTAAATAAATAAATAAATAAATAAATAAATAAATAAATAAATAAATAAAATGGTAAATACATGATTAAATAAATAAATAAATGTATTTATTTCCGTATATATTGATGGATTTATTTATGGATTTATTTATTGATGGATTTATTGATGGATATATTGAAGTATTTATTGATGGATTTAATGAAGGATTTATTTATTAATATGTCACAAAGCGTCCTCCATACCTGTGCGCCTGCCTTTGGAGGTGTACAAGGCACATCCAGCTGGTAGGAGAGGCTGAGTGTGCATGCTGGAGGGATTATATCTGAGTAGGAGAAAGTTGTGAGGGATTGATCATTGATTTCTTATTCATCTTTAGCTGTTGAAACCAGATACACTAAGTGAGCACTTTATTAGATATTTATTAGACTTGGTTTTTAGACTCATTAAGTCTTCTGTTCTGTTGTTGCTGTTGCCTATCCAATTAGAGGGTTGACACGTTGTGTGTTCAGAGGTGCTCTTCTGCATACCACTGTTGTAATGTATGGTTATTTGCATTACTGTCACCTTCTGGTCAGCCTGCATAACTGCTGCTTACTGGATGTTTTTTGTTTTTCACACAATTCTCTGCAGACTATAGAGACTGGTGTGTGTGAAAATCTATGAGAATGTATGAGATACTCAAAGCCACCCTGTCTGGCACCAACAATCATTATACAGCCAAAGTCATTTAAATGACATTTTCTTCCCCATTCTGACATTTGGTCTGAAAAACAGCTGAACCTCTTGACCATATCTGCATGCTTTTATGCATTTAGTTGCTGCCACATGATTGGTTGATTAAATATTTGCATTAACAAGCTGGTGTACAAGCCTACCAAATAGAGTGCTCACTGAGTGTATATGGTTGAAACCACAGAGGTTAATACAGACTTTATATCTTTTCATCCTCTTGATGTGAATGTTGCTGTGTTTTATTTCAGTCTGAAAGCAATCACTGTACTGCATTGGGAATCATTTTAAACTCAAAACCTGGAATAGATTAACTAAAAATGAAGGCAAATTGAATAAATTCAAAAGATTATGCCAAAATATTTTTAGAACTGAATTTAGATTAAATACAGATCTCACAAGGCACATTCACTGCACTATTTTAAGTGCATATGCTGTTGTGTATTGTACATATGCAATAATTGAAATGAAAATGTAATTAAATGGGTCATAGGCTTGCAAGTTTTGGGAACCACTGGTCAACTGTTTGTCTACAAAGTATTTTAGTTTCTGTCTTTTATTACATGACAAAGCCAGAGCTTTCAGAAGAAATTGTCAACGCACAGGCCCAAATCCTTTATTTATTAAGTGAAAAGACATATAAATAGCAAATACATAGGACATTGGATGTTAAATACATTACAGGCTCTTTCTCCCCCTACGACTGTTTACTGTCTCCAGAAAAGGGTACAGTATCTGGATATTTCAGTGGAAAGGTGAGAAGATGATGTTTGCAAGTGCTGAAATACAGTAATCTATCTGACAGCTACAACTTCACACCTCTCATTCAGAATCAGAACACCTAGTTTTTTGATATAGAACCTCAAGAAAGGTTTTTAGTGACATTGTACATAAAGCTCAGCAACAAGACCTGTTCAAGTACTATTGCTTTAAGAGAGAAATATACAACATATATTTTTCACAACCAAAAATTATATTAGCTTTTTGGTCAAATTAGTCATGGAGTGAAACCTGGATATTTCGGCAATAGTTAAGGAATGGAATATAGCTACAATTTCTACTGCTTTTTATTTGTTTCCTTTACAAATTCAGAAAACTTTAAGATTTAATTTGATATATGTATTTAGCATTAATGTTGCTGTTATTCATTAATAAAATATATTTTATTAAACTGACTGCATTATGATTCAGTATATATTCTATTTGAAAATAAATAAGAACTAAACAGGTATACAAGTAAAATCACTTTTAAAATCGCAAATCATATTGTGATAAAATAGCCAACATCAGATTATACTAGAACAACACTGGGATGACTGCGAACGATTATTACCGAACAGGTAGCATCTTGAGGATGCTGTAATGTATCAACCTCTTGCTGCTGGAGGCCGAATTTTTCCTCATATCTTTGTGGAATTGATGAATGGATTAAATCCGGTACGCAGGGCCAAATGTAGCCTATACTGCACTTAGTTCCATTCATATAGCCGATATTGACATCACCACTGTATTACTTAACTACCAGGTAAACCATTCACCTGGAACCATTCTGCTGAAGCTGTCTTTGTAAAAGGACATTTTTAAAGAGAACACATAGTGGTCCGCAGTGCCGTCTGGGAGCTGTCATCTGGGTTCTTTGAGCTTTGTGTGGAGCTCAGCTCGCTAGCAACCTGCGGATCTCCGTCTCAGCTAATCTCGCGGCATGTATTCAACAAGACACCGAACAGGAAGCATGTAGCATACAGAATCCACACGACTACGAGCCTTCATTTGCTAACTGCGCCGGTGTCAACGTTTACCGGAATAACCAGGCCCAACATTTCCTTGATAATACATTCAACGCTGATTCCTGTCCTCCTGTTTTGTGCCGCTATCACCGACACACATCCTTGTTTGAGTAACCGATGACTGTGTTTTAAAGCTCAAATAACCGGGACACGGTAAGCACTGGTGTTAACAGATGTCGTTAAAAGATTATCTAATTTACAGTTGCTGCTGTCACTAGCTATAATCTGTAGTGTTGTGTAGGACGTGTCAGCCATGTACTTGGCCAGCTAGGTGCCTGGCTGCCATAACATTATCATCATACACAGACACAACGTTATCTAGCTAGCTAGCTAGCTAGCTAGCTAATGACATCACTGAGACATATTGGTTTTGTGTCGTGCGTGGGTCTGACAGTCAATAAGAAAAGTATACATAATTAAGATTTGACAGTGGCTAACTAACTACGTGGTTTTATATCTAGCTGTTCAAATGTAAGCTATTTTATCATTTAGAAGATGTGTTTTTAGGCCTGGGGTAAAGCTTGTTGCTACAAGTAATGCAACCTAGCTTGCCTATCTATCCTTTATTTTGCTAACCAAAACCGCCTTGGTGATTCACGTAAAATTCAAAATCCTGGTAAGTTAGCTTGTTAACAATTGTTCAAATCTATTAACTGTTATAGTCAGTTTGTCGTATAGCTAACGTTATTGTTTCAATGGTGTCATTGTTTTGTTTTGTTTTTCGTTCGGGATTCATTTAACGTTATGTTAGCCAGCTTTCTAAGTTAGCTTACCCACCACAAATAATGATTTTGTGTGTAAAGCATTTTTTCTCGTATTGCTAGCTAGCATTGCTGCTTTGTACTTGGAGAAATCTTGAATCTTTAGTTTGATTTTGCTGCCAAGTGTTCCAAACAAGAGCCGGTTGTTTCACACAGGTGGATTGATTAACGCTTTTACGTATCTGGCGAGGATACTTCGTTAATCTTTAAATTACCATAACGGGATGACAAGATAACAATAAATTGCTAATATAGCTGATAGATAGCTGTACGTTTATCATACACTTGTCTTATTGGTGCGAGTTTAATTAACCACTTCGCCAATATCTCACACACCATACACCATACACCTTGCTTCCAAAAATGTGTTATGTGATTAGGAAATATGTCTCGTGGATCAAAAACGACTTCGCCGCCTACATTGACTCAAAGTGGGAGGAGCTGACGGTCATGTATTAGATTCGAACGTGGAAAATCTTTCTTTTTAAATTATCCTTCAGTTTTTATGTCGGGCAAACTTACCGACGCCCCTTCTTCAAACTTGCACATGACCGACACCATTTGAGTCATAAACCAGTCCAGTGTGCAAGGTCCCCATAATGACTTTTATTACAAGTCTAAATGAGCATACTCAGTATTGAACTGTCCTCACGTCCTTAACGGCATTCCTGTCTTCTGGGTTTGCCAGACAGCCCGACCTATGATTTCTGAAGTTCCAGTTACCACTGCTGCTACCAACTGGAGCTGTCTCCACCACACCCATCGAACTTTACTGGATTCCACCCATTTATGAGTAAGTGCATTTTTGATAATGTATGCAGAAGCACATTAGCTTCGGAATACACATATATTATCGCAATAGCATGAACATATCACAGGGCTTTTTGTCTCAGCTGAGTGGAACTGCCATTTAATTTTTAGATGTAAGAGATTTGAAATCCAACAATGAACCTCCAAATGAACATAACTACAGCAAGGTTCTGCTTAAACAATTAAAAAGCAGTTCTGTTGAAAATGTACATAAAAAAACAGACATGTAAATGAGTGTTTGCTTGTGTGCATATGCCTGTGCGTGTGTTTGCATGGTGATCGATAACTGGTGGTGTATTTGTGTGCGTGTGTGCTGGCACACTTGCGTGTGCATCTGTGTTGATTGGTAGATGCTGTCCCCCTGCAGGTGATGCGTGTATGTGACCTTGGCTGTGGGCTGTAGCGGTATCGTACAGGAGGATGAATGCAGAAGAGCTGGAGCTCCTCAGTGACTCCAAGTACCGGAACTATGTAGCAGCTGTGGACAAGGCGCTGAAGAACTTTGAGTACTCGAGTGAATGGGCCGACCTCATTTCTGCGCTGGGCAAACTGAACAAGGTGCAAAACTGCTCCCAGTTAGCCTACTGTCACTTCTACTCTGTGGCACTGTGCTTTCTACAAATCAGACCACTCTGTCATTCACATAGCGCATCAGTGTAGCACTTTCCGCCAGAGCCTCCTAGTCATCTACAGTATATGAAAGCATTTCATTAAGAGGAAGCCAAGCTCAGAGTATCAATTAATAATTTATCAGTAAATGTCATTCAAATCTTTATGATTTCCTTGTGTGCTTGCTTGTCTAACCTCGCCCGTCAGGTATTGCAAAACAATGCCAGGTACCAGGTTGTGCCTAAGAAACTGACAATCGGCAAGCGTCTGGCCCAATGCCTACACCCAGCCCTGCCCAGCGGCGTCCACCGAAAGGCGCTAGAGACGTACGAGATCATCTTCAAGATTATCGGGCCCAAGAGGCTAGCTAAGGACCTCTTCCTGTACAGGTAACTGAGTGTCATTTTTCTGCACAAATCCTTCACTTCCTGTTCCTGTACAGGCTCTTCTTGATGTCATACTGTGAAAAGTTAATGTATATTGGTCTGTTTGCTCTATGACCTCTGCTTGGGTCTGTGTTTGTACTAGAGATGTGTGGTGCTGACACAGTTGTGTTTTCAAAGCAGAAAACTACTGATTTAGCGCTGATGTCATTAATCATGAAGTATATTAACATAATTTATTTTAAAGCTGTATTTTACTTGCATGTTTACCTTGATGTTTGGACTGCAACATGTATTCTTTTATCAGAATTCTGGTTTCTGTACCGCTACTCTACTCCCATAAATGGTGTTTCTCTTTTTGTTCAGGAGCTGACATCTAGCACATGACATACTGTATATACAGAATAAGAAATATAATAATAATAATGAATAATTAATAATAATAAATAACATATTCATCTTCCTTACTCTCCCCCCCTACCACGTTTCCTCTGCTGCTCTCCTTCCTGTTCCTCAGCTCTGGGCTCTTTCCTCTACTCACCAATGCTGCCATGTCCGTGAAGCCAGCTCTGCTGGGGCTGTATGAAACCTACTACCTCCCTCTGGGAAAGACACTCAAGCCAGGCCTGCAGGGACTGCTGACAGGGGTCCTGCCTGGGCTGGAGGAGGGCTCAGAGTACTATGACAGGTGTGTGAGTGAGTCGCGTGAGTGAGTCGCGTGAGTGAGTCGCGTGAGTGAGTCGCGTGAGTGAGTCGCGTGAGTGAGTCGCGTGAGTGAGTCGCGTGAGTGAGTCGCGTCCGAGTGTGGATGTAAATGTCCAGTTGAGCCTGGCCCATATCATCCTTTTACTTAAAAAGCAGTCTCCCTGTTGTCCAGGACCAACACCCTGCTGGAGAAAGTGGCGGCCGCAGTGGAGCAGTCGGCTTTCTACAGCGCCCTGTGGGGCAGCATCCTGACCAGCCCTGCAGTGCGCCTGCCCGGGGTCACCTTCGTCCTGCTCCACCTCAACCGCAAGCTCTCCATGGAGGACCAGCTCTACATCATGGGCAGCGACATCGAGCTGATGGTGCGCACACACCTCGGCTCTCCCCCCCTCACCGCCATTCCCTGTCAGCCACTGCTTTTTCAGCTCTCCTCTCTTTTTTATTTCATTTTAAAAAACAATTTTCACCTTAATTTTTGTCTTTTTTTTTTTTTTTTTTTTTTCAGTTTTGAATGTCCCATTCTTTTTAAAGGTCGGACTCCTCTGTTGGTGTGGTAGTGTGCAGACCAACATCTGTGTATCTTTAGTGTAACTGTTTAGTCTGGTTGTAGTTACAAAAGGGGCTGTGAATGAATACATGTTAGTGTAAAGTGGCATCCTCTGCTCTGTGCTGCTGTGTCATTAGTGTGGAGGGGCCAGGCAGGCTTGGGGCTCAGTAGATTGATGTGTAGCCAGGTTCCTTGAGTGTTTTGTGGTCTGTTGGCAGGTGGAGGCGGTCAGCACGTCGGTGCAGGACTCCAGTGTGCTGGTTCAGAGGAGCACCTTGGACCTCATCCTCTTCTGCTTCCCCTTCCACATGAGCCAGGTACCGAGCCCAATGGAGTCCCTTCCATCAGGGATCCTCTACAGTAGGAATAATGTCCACTCCTGCGTTTCTTTTGTCCTTTCTGCTCCTTTACAGTGCCAAATTGCTATTATTGTTAGGTAGGTAGATCATTATATTTATGTAGTGCTTTTCTAGACGCTCAAAGAGCTTACAGTGATGAGGGGGAAACTCGCCTCAACCAATGTGTAGCACCCACCTGGGTGATGCACGGCAGCCATTTTGCACCAGAACACCCACCATACCCAGCTAAGGTGGAGAGGGGGAGAACAATGTTTTTGGCAATTGAATCAGGGTGGTTTGAAAGAACCCAGGCTGGGAATTTAGCCAGGACACCAGGGAACCCCCTTCTCTTTGCGAAGAATGTCATGGGAACTTTAATGACTACAGTGAGTCAGGACCTCGGTATAACATCTCAGCCGAAAGACGGCTTCTCCTGCAGCACAGTGTCCCCATCACTGCGCTGGGGCATTGGGGTAATTTGACCAGAGGGAAGATCGCCCCCTACTGTCCCACCAACTTCACTTCCAACAGCAACCTTTCTCAGGCGGTCTCCCATCCAAGTACTAACCAAGCCCACACCTGCTTAGCTTCAGCAATTTAGCAGGAGCTGGGTGTATGATGGTATGACTGCTGGCTGCCTGAGGCCAGAACATCATTTAATGCTGGAGTTGACTGGTTTGTCTCTGGTCCCTGTAGGGAGGGCAAGGGTCGGAGGTCATATGTTATCCTCAGTGGGTACAATGAGGTCATCGTTTTTTGTGTTCTGCTCCGGCAGGCGACCCGTCCAGACATGATCCGCATCCTGTCCGCAGCCCTGCATGTGGTTCTGAGGAGAGACATGTCGCTGAACCGCCGGCTGTATGCCTGGCTGCTGGGTAAGACTCTCACAGTGTGTACTGTACTTACGCGTACATGCACACACACGCACGCACACACACTCACACACACACACACACACACACACACACACACACACACACACACACACACTCGCTCATGCACTTGTTTTAGATCATCAGACTAACCGCTCTGTCTTTCACTGAATGAGGAGTGAGAAACTCAGGGAGGGGGATATGTGAATGGGACCGTCTCATTTGAAGTCCATCTGTCAGGCTGTATAAGGAATTAAGCTTAATTAATGTAGCTACAGCAGAATTACACATGAATTTGTCGGCCAGGATCGTATTACTGCAGTATCAGCCTGAGTGTGTTTGTGTGTGTTTGTGTGTGTTTGTGTGTTTGTGTGTTTGTGTGTTTGTGTGTGTGTGTGTGTGTGTGTGTGTGTGTGTGAGTGTGTGTGTTTTCTGGGGGTAGAATTTGGAGCTGATAACGTTACATTTGTACTGCACTTTCCCAAATATAGGTACTATATCTCTCTGTAACATACGCATACACACACACACACATACACACACACACAGAGTCTGTGTTTATATGTGTGTTTTCGGGTGTAGAACAGCATACTTGGATGCTGTACTACACTCACTATTTGTGGGGTGCAGGTGTGTCCTACATGTGTGATAAAGTCATGTGTGGTAGAGATGTGGTGTAGACACGGTCATGTGTGGTAGAGTTGTGGTATAGACACGGTCATGTGTGGTTGTGTTGTGGTGTAGACATGGTCATGTGTGGTTGTGTTGTGGTGTAGACACGGTCATGTGCGGTACAGTTGTGCCCCAGGTTTATTTCCTCTTTGTTCTGTCTCTTGTTGCGAATCCCTGTGGATGACCTCACTGGTAAGTGTCTGTTCTCCTGTGCAAGTGTTCATGTTCTGAACAACTCTGGAGTGATGTTTTCAGACACAGCTCTTTCTCTCTCTCCTTTGTAAATGTCTGTATGTACTCTACTTGTGTGCCTGTTTCGCTTGTGGATGTTTGCTGTGTACGTGTGTTTGTGCACATACGTGTGTGTTTATATGTATGTATGTGTGTTTGTGTGTGTGTGTGTGTGTGTGTGTGTGTGTGTGTTTGTACATGTGTGTGTTTGTGTGTGTGTCTCTCAGGCTTTGATAATAACGGTGTGAGAACAGGCCCTCGCAGTCCGCGGAACAGCAGTCCAGAAGAGCACGCCACCTACTACTGCAACACTTTCTCCAGAGACATGCTGGTGCAGGTATACACGCATGCACAGCTTCACACCAAGACACAATCATACACGTATGTACAAAACACAGTCTCCATCTCTCTCTCTCTCTCATACATGCGCACATACAGTAAGTACACACACGGACAGATGCAGGATGCACATAAATGCCGACACACCCCAATATATTGGCACGCATACAATACATGCACACAAGCAGTTGTGCACCCAGAAATCAATTGAACGACCGAGGAGATTCAGGGCAAAAGTATCCTGTGTGAGGCACACCTCCTTGTGTCTCTGGAGTCCTTTGGAAAATTATTTGAAGCGGAACTTGATCTCTGTGTGAGTTGTTGATACTCCCTGCTTCTCCAGGGCAATGGGCAAGAGGACTGTTGTGTTTTTGTGAGGGTTTTTTTTGTGCACCATCTGCTTGGAGCTCCCCTGGTGGGTGAACTGGGCACTACAGGCAGCATCTGTTCCAAAGCAGATCTTCTAAATGTGACTGACAGACCATGAAAAGGTCCCAAAACGCACACTCACTGGAGCCACCGATTCTGAATAGGCGCAGACACACACGGCGGGAATAATCGCTGCTCAAAGACCTCAAAAACAATGATTTTCCATGCCCATTTGTTTTTTTACAAAGGCAAAAACAGGCATTTTTGTCATGCCTGAGATATTGGTTCTGCATGCTGTTTGATTAGCCAGCCAAGTGCCACAGAAGTCACAAAATATAGAAAAGCAGCAATTAGAAAATCAGAAGAACAACAAGAGCAAGAAGCCACAAGCTTACAAACACAATAATACACTATAAATTTTGTTCTACCGTTAGCCCTAGAAGCAGCATGTGTCTGATTCCATTGACAGTGTGTACATGACAGTAGGAGCAGAGGCTGGTTGTAGAGTGACTCACTGCGGTGTTTTCCAGGCCATGGTGGGGATCCTGCAGGGGAAGGCCCGCGGTGGGGAGGAGGAGAGCGTTCTGATGCACGACCTCAAGCCCTTCCGTATTCTCCTCAGCCTGCTGGACAAACCAGAACTAGGTACAGCGCACACTGTTCACTGTGTATGGTGTACCATTAACTGGGTACAGTGCACACACTATGTATGGTGTGTACCATTAACTGGGTACAGTGCACACACTATGTATGGTGTGTACCATTAACTGGGTACAGCACACACTGTTCACTATGTATGGTGTGTACCATTAACTGGGTACAGCACACACTGTTCACTATGTATGGCGTGTACCATTAACTGCGTACAGCACACACTTCACTATGTATGGTGTGTACCATTAACTGGGTACAGCACACACTGTTCACTATGTATGGTGTGTACCATTAACTGGTTACAGCGCACACTGTTCACTATGTATGGTGTGTACCATTAACTGGGTACAGCACACACTGTTCACTATGTATGGTGTGTACCATTAACTGGGTACAGCACACACTGTTCACTATGTATGGTGTGTACCATTAACTGGGTACAGCACACACTGTTCACTATGTATGGTGTGTACCATTAACTGGGTACAGCACACACTGTTCACTATGTATGGTGTGTACCATTAACTGGGTACAGCACACACTGTTCACTATGTATGGTGTGTACCATTAACTGGGTACAGCACACACTGTTCACTATGTATGGTGTGTACCATTAACTGGGTACAGCACACACTTCACTATGTATGGTGTGTACCATTAACTGGGTACAGCACACACTGTTCACTATGTATGGTGTGTACCATTAACTGGTTACCGCGCACACTTTTAACTGCATATGGTACCATTAACTGGGTACAGTAGATACTGTTCACTGCATATGGTGTGCACCGTTAACTGGGTATGGACACTGTATCTGAATATATAATACACGTTGTGTGTGAATGTATCGTAAGCACAATTCACTGTGCTAGAAGTGCATGAGGCCATTTGTTTATTGTGTTTCCATGGTTACTTCTCCAGGTCCAGCGATCCTGGAGGATGTTCTGATCGAGGTGTTCCGCACACTGTACACACAGTGCCGAGCTGAACTGGATCTGCAGAACCAGAGTCCCTTCAGCAAGGACCACACCCAGCTCAGCAGGTGGGAAACTGACGTGTGGGCGCAGGCTCTAGGGATGGGCCCAAGTACTCAATCACACAGAGTGTGTGTACAACATCTAAGGGTATATACTGACAAACACTGTCTGTGCTTGTGTGCATATGCATGTGTATCTGAGTATGTGTACAAGTATACAGTATGTGTTCATACTGTATGTGTTTCTGAGTGCATCTGAGGATGTGTGTTCACATGTATGTATATATGTGGATGCTTGTATATTCATGTATGTTTTTACATGTGTTTTATACATATACATTATACAGTATGTGTATGAATGTGTATGTGTGTTTGTGTGTTTGCATGTTTGCGCTTAGATGTGTGTATAGCAGCAGTTTGACTGCTGTTGTTTTGATGTTTTTTTGCAGCAAACTGCGGGAGAACAAGAAAACGGCAGAGCTGATAAAAACGGCAAATCTTCTTTTCAACTCCTTTGAGCCTTACTACATGTGGGACTACATCGCACGCTGGTTTGAAGACTGCTGCAGGTGTGTGTTGGCCAGGTTGTATTGTGAAGCATAGTGTTTCCCTGTGTTATAATGCCAGTCTGCGCGTGTGTGTACATAGCTCTTCCTCTTTAAATCCGTGGCTGACCCTGCTCTTCCCCTGCAGGAGGACCCTGAGCTCCTGTCCGCAGGCTGGGTCTGCTGGGAAGTGTGAGGCCTCCGAGCTCTCGCTGCTGGAGTTCTGTCAGCTGGTGGACTTCCTGCTGGATATCGTTTCCCTGGTGAGAGCGGCGCCCGTACTGGCACTCCCCCTACAGTACCTACACGCCTCATCTCATATTCACACCTGGGCTGCGCCATATGGCCAAAATATCATATCATATATGATGTTTGAAATGTTATTGACAATATCATCGCGTTGTACCGTATGTGGTTTTCCGATGTAAATTAGACAAGGAGTAAGCTGGAATATACTGTAACTGTAGAAAAAAACTGGTCAATCAAAGTGCAGTAATAATCCGTTTCACTGTTCTTATTTGGAGCATGAGCACTGAAGGGGGTGAAATATTGAATAAAATTCAAAGATATATTGTCAACAAAATAAACCTAATGTGTAACTGAAAATGTTAGGCTATACAAAATATTTTTTAATCCACACTATTTTTAAAATCAGTGTCTTTATAGTGCAGAAGAGGTCTCCATGTCTTGAAGGAGCCTTTCAGAGAGAATTTAATCTTTTAGTCTAATCTCTAAGTTTTACGCAATACAGATTTTGGATTTGAGGGCTATATTTGTCTATCCCTGCCTTAATCTATCTACAATGTGTTGGGATGGAATTTTCCAATTGAGTAATATGCAATGCTCTTTTTAAAGAAATTGTGTCAAAGTTTCATTCAGAGTAGATAATTCACTATAGTTACAAATTCTTCATCACACTATTGCCGTATGCAATTTTCCATACTCATTGGATGAAAAACAATTAAATACCATTGAAGATGGGATTGAAAACCCATATTCTGTTCAGTAAATCAATATCAGTATACCTAAAATGAAGGTATAGTGCCCAGCCCTAATTCACACTCGTACACACACTCACGCTAACGCACACGCTCACACACTTGGTCTCTCACTCACTCACCTTCTCTCAGCCTTGTTGCTGGTTGCTCTTTCAGAGTGCAGTTTCACAAACTCCATCAATGTGTCGAATACAATGGAGACTTTTTTTCCTACATGTTTGTTGTGTGAGTGCACCTGTGCTTTGTGTATGTGTGTGAGTGTATCTGTGTTGTCTGTGTGTGTGTGTGTGTGTGTGTGTGCGTGCGTGCATGTCAACAGTGTATACTGTATTTTGGTCTGTGTCTGTGTGAGTTGTGTGGTGTTTATATCCTCTGTGTATGCCTGAGCATGGGCATGGGTATAACTGAGAATGTGAGGACATAACCCACAATCTATATAGAAACGTTATGGCACAAGCTACCTTCCTGACTGACTACACAGGTGGTGGGAGCATTTGTGTTTGATCTGCACTTCGTTGTACGTCGCTCTGGATAAGAGCGTCTGCTAAATGCCTTGTAAAGTAATGTAATGTAATTTGTGATTTCTCTCATCCGCCTTCATTTTAACAGTATGATAATCATTGTCCTGTTCTTCAATGGGTAGTATAATGTAAAAGTGCAGTATCTCATTTAAGCACTGTCTCTTTTCAGAAGAAACACTTCTCCCTACACTTCTCCCTACACAATTCTCAATTGTTTTCTGAGCTTTTAAGTTGATTTAAATGCAAATTATTCTATTCCACCACAGTTTTATATTATTATACAATATAAGCAGTTTGTTATTTGGACAAGAGAGTTTTCTATTTCACTTTAAATGGTGGATGGAAACAGAGAAATACCCTGACTTGCTGATAGCTGAGTCGTGCCTCTGCTTATCTAATTAACTAGCCTGGGAGAAACTTGCTGACACTGCTTTAAGTTATTTTAAATGTATGAGTCATTGTCATCCGCCCAGTCTCCATATTATATTTATTTTCGTTCAGTATTGCTGTGTTTCCTTTGTTCAATGCTCTCTCTCTAAGCACTAAGCGCTCGAGTCAATTATAAGAATTCCTTTGCTCGATTCAGTGGCAGAATTTCTATTGCATTTGCATTTCCACAATGGTGTGCATTTAGAAGCACATTTAAAATGGAATTCATCCTCCATGACAAATTGACTCCTGAATTGCTATGCTCTACCCTCCATTTAAAGGCCTACTTTGTGCGCGTGTGTGTGTGTGCAGATGCGTGCGTGTGTGTGTCTGTGCGTGTGCATGCGTGTGTGTGTGTGTGGTGTGTGTGTGTATGTGCATGTGCATCTGTGTGCGTGCGTGTGTGTGCGTTTGTGTGTGTGTGCGTGCATACATGTGTGTGTGTGTGTGTGCGTGCGTGTTTGGTGTGTGTGTATGTGCGTGTGCATTTGTGTGTGAGTGTGTGTGAGTGCGTGTGTGTGTATGTGTGTGCATATGTGCGTGTGCATGTTTGTGTGTGAGTGTGTGAGTGCGTGTGTGTGTATGTGTGTGCATATGTGCATGTGTGTGTGTGAGTGCGTGCGTGTTCGGTGTGTGTGCATATGTGTGTGTGCATATGTGTGTGTGCATGTGTGTGTGTGCATGTGTGTGTGCGTGCGTGTGCGCGTGTGTGTGTGTACCTGTCTGTGTGGAATAATTCCTCTCTGTTCTCTGCTTGCTCGTCTCTTCAAATCTCTGCTCTCTCTCTTTAAAGCCCACTAGAAGCATGAGGGTAATCTGCCAGGTACAGTACACTGCCTCTCTTTCTGCATTCCTACTGCTGTGCCAATGCTGGGGCCATGTTTCAGCAGCCAGTCTGCACATCACACATGTGCTCATTTATAATACACATAATTCATATTATAATACACATGCCTGGAATAACTGCAACTGTGATAGTTTTTTGGGGGGGAATATAATTAATACTGGTCATTGGGAGTAACCTTTAGAAAGGCCGCAGTAAAATGTCACCCCAGCTTGGCTATGTCTGTCCTGCATGTGCTGCCGGTGTAACCACACCAAATATACGAGATGAACAAAATATAATATGAGAGGACTCTAAAGAAGTGCTTTATCTTAATGGCTGTTGTTTTGGGGACAATAACTGATTAATAATTGTTTGAAGTATGGGAATTAATTGCATGCACATAATTATTATTTATTATAAGGAAATGCTGACAGTTACAACACAATAGTATGTTGAATGGAAATGTAGTTCTATGGAGCAGTGTTGAAAGTAAGTAACACCAAGCTATTGAAAGTAAGTTGTTCGGAAGCTAATCGTTGTTCGGAAGTTAATTTTATGGCATGTTTTATGAGTGTAAATTGAGTAGTGGCATCATGGCGGTGATTTTGAGCCCTGGTTTGTGCTGCCCCCTGCAGGAGACGTACATCGAGATCCAGACGGAGCATCTGCCCCAGCTGCTGCTGCGCATGGTGTCTGCGCTGACCTCTCACCTGCAGACCCTGCAGCTGGGCGAGCTCACGCACTGCCTGCGCCTCTGCTCCAAGATCCTCAGCAAGGTGCAGCCCCCCCTGGTGTCCCCCCTCGCCCTGCCACCGGGGGGCGCCAGCGCCGCCAGGGACAAGGAGGAGCGGCGGGTGAGACAGTAGCGGGTTTTTACACACTGCCGCTTTTACACAGTGCGCTTTGCTCATTATGCGTTACTGACAACAGTGTGTTTTTACACTACAGAGTGTGCTTTGCTCATTATGCGTTACTGACAACTGTGTTTTTACACTACAGAGTGTGCTTTGCTCATTATGCGTTACTGACAACAGTGTGTTTTTACACTACAGAGTGTGCTTTGCTCATTATGCGTTACTGACAACAGTGTGTTTTTACACTGCAGAGTGCACTTTGCTCATTATGCGTTACTGACAACAGTGTGTTTTTACACTACAGAGTGTGCTTTGCTCATTATGCGTTACTGACAACAGTGTGTTTTGTACACTGCAGAGTGTGCTTTACACTCTGTGGAGTGTGATTCATTTTTTTCGAAGTACTTTGCATGCTACATAGTGCCCTTTGTGCATTACATAGTGCCCTTTGCACAATACATAGTATCCTTTGCACACTCCATGCTGCATAGTGCCCTTTACATACTACAGGCTGCTCTGTATCCAGTCTTATCTGAAAATGGCTGCTGTGGGCTCAGGTTATTGTTTAAGCCCAGCAGATTGACTCCTGATTCTACTCATCAGGAGACTGCTAATTAGTGCTGGGCTTAAAAAATAACCTGCGCCCACAGCAGCCCTTTTCAGATATAATTGGACACCCCTGCTCGATACACTACAAAAGAATACATAATGATGTAAACATGCTATTCATCTACACTGACTATTTACTACAGACTGCCTGTTACATACTGAATAAGAATATATGAAGAGGAGAAGAGGCCATTCAACCTCCTACCTTTCACCATTCACTATAGGCTACGCATAATACACTGTATAGCATGCTTTACATGGTATAGAGTGCATGTATGTGTGTGGTTTACACATTAGAGTGCCCTTTACGCAGCATTTACAGCTTACTTATACAGTTTACTATACACTGTTGTTTGGTCCTTGTGATTACAGTTGACTATACACTCATGTTTGGTCCTTGTAGTTAGAGTTGACTGTATGCTGTTGTTTGATCCTTTAAGTTATTTCTTCCATCGCTATACCAGTCCTTGCTTGTTTTCCACCGCTCTCTAAACCCTGAATACTGAATAGAATGGAAAGGGAAGGTTTTTGCTCCCATGACTGCGCTGATTAGTCATGTCAAGCTGCAGAATGTGGTTTGAATGAGAGCCAGCAGACACTGTGACCTTTGAGGTCGAGAGCAAAGCGGCGCATCGTTGTCTGGTCACTGTAACACTGTGGGCACATGTTTATTCAGCCTCATTAAGCCTGATTCTTATGTATTAAACTGTTCCCTGTTTTGTCTTGGACATGTAGCTTGGCCCCCCCGTAGTTCTGTCCCTGTCAGGGATGAATGGAAGTGTGGTAATTAGTCCAAACTCATTCTCTTTGTGTTTAAAACCTGGCAGCGAGACCTTCATCGTTCTTTCTTGTTGCTTCGGGGGAGATTAGACACGGTTTAGCCCTCCCTGGCGCGAGCGGTGGTGTACTGCACTCCTGCCGCTCTCTGTGTGTGACCCAGTAGCAGAACAGCAGATCCACGGGCGTGAGCCTGGTCCCCCCTCCGCCGGAGAGCAGCATCCCTCTGTTGCGGCCCGTGGTCGACCTTTCTTCACCGTCCGACCGCACCCTTCTGTGCTGTCATGGGACTAACGGGGGCAGGGCTCGCCACGTGGCCCCAGACAGATGCGCTTGGAGGTGTTTCAGAGCCTGGCTCTCCCTGGTCTCCTGACGCTCCCGCGTTTCAGACTCCGATGAAGCGTGAAGAGTGGAAACTTTGGGGACAGGTGTGGGGGTGGGGGCAGCAGATGTGGCTCTCTCTCTGTGGAGGCCCGCAGGCTGTCTTGCTGGCCCTGTGGGTATCTACCCCCTCCACCACCCACCCCCTGCGGCACTCACTTGGGAACTCTAGGAGAGCCGTACACCATCTGAGTCCAGAACAATCTGTCGGGAGTCTCAGCCCCCCTGCACAAGAGCATGCTGGGAATGTTTAATGAGATCGCAGCAGTGTAGAGAAGAGGTTAAGGAACAAGGCCCGTATGTTACAGGTTGAAATTCAGTGCCATTGTACCCAAGGTACTTAACCTACATGACCCCATTAAAATAACCAGCAGTGTACAAGGATTGTAAAATGTCCATGTGGATGAGGGCAACTCCCAAGCTGTTAATAATACCTGTAATGGTAACGGCAATGGTGTGGGCTGGGAGTCTGATGTCTATATAATCCCCAGCAGCAGTGCAGCAGTTTAACCTTTCCCCATTCCCCTCTGCCTCCATACCTCCTTCCCCTTCTCCCTCTCTCCTACTATACCACCCTCCCTCCCTCTGTACCTCCCTACCTCCCTCTCCACCTCCCTCCCTCTCTCCCTCTCCAGGCCTTGCCGACAACTCTGGAGCCCCCTGGGGGAGAGGGGGTGGAGGACAGGGAGAACGCGCCCAGGAGCCAGTCCTCGGAGAGCGTCTTCTCGGATTTCATCCAGTACCAGGCTGACCGGACTCAGGAGCCCGCTCAAACTCCTGATGCCCTGGGCACCCCTTCTGAGAAGGGCGGACCGATTGACCCCCTTCCCAGCCCCTCCTGCGACGGCCTTGCGGGGCGGGGCCGGGGTTGGGGCGGCTCAGGGCCGGCCCAGACCAAACCCCAGGACAAGCCGGTGATGCAGTGCTGCTTGGAGGAGTTCCAGCACTTTCTGAGCCGCCTGGTGACGCTGCACATCACGCCCCCGTTGGTGGGGGGCAGGGACAGGCCTGCGCTCTTGGAGGTGGTGAGGGCGGGGCTGGAGGGCGATAAGGCGACTGAGAACAATAGGGCTGGCCACCAAGGGGCGCAGCAGAGGGAGTGCCTGGGGGCCTTTACCGCCGCCTGCCAGCTCTTCCTGGAGTGCTCCAGCTTTCCCGTCTACATCGCCGAGGGCAACCTGAAGTCCACGCCCTCCAGGGAGGAGCCCACAGGTAGGACTCGAAGGAACAGTGAGCCCCCTCTGTAAACAATGAGCATCTCCACCTGCTCTATTACATTTCTCTCTGCCTGCTCTGCACTTCTCTGTGCTGACTCATGAGCGCTATAATGACCATCTCTACCCTCTTTAAATCTCTACTCTATGGCCAGTCATGACCATGAACTCTAATAAATATGTCTGCTCGATAACTCTTTCCTCTCTCTCATCCGTGCTATAATAGATATTTATTTTCTCGCTATAGTCACCTCTCTCCGCCCTCACCGCAATAAACATTTTACCCTTGTAGTCGACATCTCTGGTCCCTATAATAAACCTTTTCCTCCCTCTGTAACATCCAATGAATATCTCTGCTCCCCTATCATGATCATCACAGTCCATAATGAATATCTCTGTCCCTCTTTAATAATCTCTGCTCCTGATGTCTCCTGGGCCTCACACACACACTTATGTGTGTCTCCTGGGTCTTACACACCTCACACGCCTGTCTGTCTCTCAGACAGCGAACACGTGCGGCCGGCCGTCTGGCTGCAGACTCTGATGGACGCCTGCTGTACTGCGGGGGACTTTAGTGTGCAGGCGGTGGCCATCTCCCTTGTCATGGACCTGGTGGGCCTCACCCAGTCTGTCGCCATGGTGACTGCCGAGAGCACGGGCGGCCCCGACTCCGCCCACCAGCCCGTCAGCCCCAGCCAGGGCCGCGTCGCCGTGGTGATCAGGCCCCCCCTCACCCAGGGCATCCTGAAGTTCATCGCCGAGAAGACCGAGTTCTTCAAGGTCAGTGGAGGGATGGACTGACCTACGGACAGTTTCTTGTTTTGTAGAGCTGTGTTTCACCAACCACTTTGTGAGCAAGTCCATTTTCACACTATGTTGTTTTAGTCGCATTTCATGTAACTGCTGCAGCATTTAAATTTACTGGTGTCAAAGTCAATGGTAAGTTACATCATAACTTATGATTCATATTACGATTCATAAGTGTAAGGTAACATGAATTATATTTTTTGTGTGTATTACTTTTGACCCACTTTTCCCTTACAACCAGTTCTGACCCAATTTGGGAGCCATTGTCCCATCCCTGTCCCAAACTGCTTCTGGTGTCCCCCTGCAGCACGTGGCCCTGATCCTGTGGGACCAGCTGGGAGAGGGGACGCCCCAGCACCACCAGCGTAGCGTGGAGCTTTTCTACCAGCTGCACAACCTGGTCCCCTCCTCCAGTATCTGCGAGGACGTCATCAGCCAGCAGCTCATGCACTGGGACAAGGTGAGACCCGAAGAACATGCATGTGTGTGCTCCTCCAGCCTGCAGGCTTGCTATTCAATGGGGTCCCCTCTCTTCTAGAATGTCCTGATGTTATTTTTAAATTAAACTGAGGCCTAAAAGCATGTTTGATAAAAAAATGTATTTCTGTGGTGCATTGCAATTGATCTATGAGCAAAGGTTGTACAGCAGTTGTGCTGTCTTAAGGTTGCATGATTGTTCTTTCATGCCTGTGTGTTATTTAAAGACTGTGTCAGGGTTGTGTGAGTGTTGTGTGATGGGTGTATATGTTTTAATTAATCCAAAGCACGTGTGACTTGCAGAGAATCCGTCTGGAGGCCCACGTGAAGTTCTCTGTCCTCTGGCACCTGACCAGAGACCTCAACATCACCAAGTCTTCCCCTTTCAACCGCACGTTTGACAGGTATTTTGTTGTGTGTCATATGCCCAGTTTTTTGCATCCATAATAGTCTGTTAATTTCTCCTTGAGTGACCTAATGAATTAGCCGCTTCATGGTATTACAAAGTTTGTAATTCAACATGTTGGATGATAGCACCAACATACAGAGGGTATTTTTGGATCATATATTGACCAATGATGATTTGGTTTTAATGACTGTTTTCCCCGCTCTACTCTCTCATTCTCAGGTCTCTCTTCATTATGTTGGACAGTCTGAGTTATTGGGACGGTTCAGCGAGTGCGGTGGGTCGGGCTTGGTTGAACCAGGTCCTGCAGAGACATGACATCGCCCGAGTGCTGGAGCCCCTGCTTCTGCTGTTGCTCCACCCGAAGACCCACCGCGTGTCCATCCAGCGCGTGCAGGCACAGTGCCACTGGGCCCGGGCCTTCCCCGGGCCGGCTGAGCCCGATGGCTCCGAACCCATCTACATGAGGGACATGGCCTTCTCAGACCGTGAGTGCACCCAAATACAAAAACATACAAATAAAATAAATAAATTGTGTTGTATTATTACATTGTAATTATTTTATATTGCAGAAATACTTGCTTGCTTCAAAAGCCATAAAACTCACCTCTCCCTCTCTCTTTCTTCTGCTGCCAGACTTCAGCCAGATGGACGGTTCGAGGGCGGGGCACGGGCATGGCCTGCCCCTGGATGACATGGAGCCCTTCAGCCTGACGGTGAACCCTCTGAGCGACAGCCTGTCCCTGCTCAGCCTCAGCAGCGAGAACCTGCCGCTCGGCTCTGACTTCCCCCCGCAGGACCGCCAGGGGGAGCCGCAGAGCTCCGAGTCTGGTGCATCCCATTCCTCTACTGCTGACAACGGGAGTTTTGAGGAGGTCGACAGGCTGCCGAACGGGGAAGGCACCGACTGCTCCGCGGCCCCACGGGACCACGCCCTGACCACGCTTTCCGACGAGTCTGTGACGGAGGAGGTGACGGCACTGCTGGCTGACCTGCTGGACCGCGTGGTGCGGGAAGAGGAGGAGGACTTCTCCAAAACTCCATCTCCCTCTGACCCCTGGCCGGCCCAGGTCGACTCGGACAGCTCCAACTCCTCGGACACGTCCTGCGACCCGCAGTATGAACCCTGCCCCACCCGCGGCCACGGTCTCTTGGACCCTCGAGCCGGTCAGACCCTGGACTTCTTGTCGGTGACCTCTGACACGGGGGACGAGGAGCCCCACGAGAGCATTACCCGCCACAGCTCGTCCCCCTCCATAGTGACGCTCCCTGACTCTGTCCCCGACCCTGCCCTGCTGGGGCCGGACGACCGCGCCCGCAAGCGGAGCCACAGCAGCACCCAGCTCAGCCTCAAGAGCAAAATCATGGAGCGCCTGGCGGACAAGTCTCCGGGCGCCAAGCCCAAGGTGAAGAGGAGCAAGAGGAAAGAGGAAGAGCGGCAGCGCAGGGCCCAGGCGGAACGCGCCAAGCAGCCCAACATCTTCTTCGGCGACAGCCTGGACCTGGAGAACTGGTACAGCTGCGGGGAGGGGGAGGTGTCGGAGATCGAGAGCGATGTGGGCTCCCCCAACGCCCGCCGCTCGGCCTCGCCCGCCCGCCTCAACATCCACCCGCTCTACCAGCACGTGCTGCTCTACCTGCAGCTCTACGACTCCTCCCGCGCCCTCCACGCCCTGTCCGCCATCGGCGCCATGCTCAAGGCCTCCCCGGCCGGCTTTGTGGGCGCCATCTCCACCACCAGCATCAACAACACCTACACCCCGCAGTTGTCGCTGCTGCAGAACCTGCTGGCCCGCCACCGCATCTCTGTCATGGGCAAGGACTTCTACAGCGCCATCCCGCAGGACTCGCACTCGCACTCCTTCCGCAGCGCCATGTTCATCGAGATCCTCATCTCGCTCTGCCTCTACTTCCTGCGCAGCTACTACTCGGCACACCTGACGGCCGCGCCCCAGGACCTGGCGGGGAACCGCAGCATGCAGCTGACCAGCATCGAGGTCCTCACCCTGCTCTTCACCGAGCTGTCCAAGGTGGCCGAGGGCGCGGCCAAGGGCTTCTCCAGCTTCATCGGGGACGTGCTCTCCAAGTGCAAGGTGCAGAAGGTGGTGCTCCACTGCCTGCTGTCCACCATCTTCAGCGCGCAGAAGTGGCACGAGCAGCGGACCGGCGGGGCCAACCTGGCGGCCGTGGAGGAGGGTCTGTCGGAGGACAGCGTGGTCAACCTGTCCGAGGACCAGATGGACGGGTGCAGCGCGGTCCAGTCGCAGCTGCTCCGTCTCCTGCAGAGCCTGGTGGTGCTGGAGCGCCGGGTCATGGCCCCGCCCGAGGAGGGTGGGGAGCCGGGGCCCGGGCCGGGGCCTGAGCCGCCGGGGGAGGTGGAGCACGTGAACCCGCAGCAGCCAATGACCTCCCTGCAGTACCTCCAGGGCCAGCCAATCACGGCGCAGGGCATGTTCCTGTGCGCCGTCATCCGCGCCCTCCACCAGCACTACACCTGCAAGATGCACCCGCAGTGGATCGGCCTCATCACCGCCACACTGCCTTATATGGGCAGGGTGCTCCGCCGTGTGGTGGGCTCTGTCACCCTGCAGCTGTGCCGAAACCTGGACAACCTCATCCAGCAGTACCGCTACGAGACCGGCCTGTCTGACACCAAGTATGACCCTGTTTGTGTCTTACTTCACCTCATTTAAAATTAAATTTTTGCAAGGTAAGTTTAATGTTCTTGTGCTCTTACCTGTAGGCCCCAGTGGATGGCTCTGTGCATACCCCCTGACCTGATTCTTACTGTGCTGGAGGGAGTGACTGCCATCATTCACTACTGCCTGCTGGACCAGTCTTCCCAGTACCATCTGGTGAGCAATCACCAGAACCACTTGGTTACCACTACTAGTACCTGTATGAGTGCTTGCCTGTACCAATCACAGTCACCCCCACAGTCAGCTATACCTGGAGGTTGCAGCAATGAGTACTACTGAGGAATACGATTGAGCATTCAAAAATGGGAAGAAAAAGAAAAGCTTGTACAGGAAAAAACAAAAAAATAACCTCAGAGATGCATACCTGAATGTTAGAGACTGAACCTTCAGCCACATGGGGTATTAATCCAGCATATGTAGTTTAACATAGGTAATTCTACTGGATTTGGTTCAGTATTATGCTGACACCAATGACATCTCATTCTCCATAACAGCTGCAGGTGAGTGTGGATCAGAAGCAGCTGTCGGAGGCCCGCGCTGGGATCCTGTCCATCCTGCACACCATCATGTCCTCCGTCACGCTGCTGTGGAGCGTTCTGTACCTGGCCGACAGCTCCGAACGGCCCACCGCTGCCTCTGCAGCCTCCACCTCCAACATCAACCTGGGCTCCACCAAGGTACCTCCACCTGGGCTCTTATCCTCCTCCCATATCACTGTCCTGTACCTTACCTCCACCAAGGTTCCTCCACCTGGGCTCTTATCCTCCTCCCATATCACTGTCCTGTACCTTACCTCGAGCAAGTCATGTTCACAAAAGCACAGTCCTGTAACTCCTCCAAGTCACATTCACTTAATACATACCATAGCTCTGCACCTCCCCAGTCACATTTCCTCGTAAGCAAGACCAGCCTGGTACCACCAGCTGGTCACATGACTCTCAGCCTAGCCTATCCTGTAACCAAGGTCGCATTCCACCTTTCATTACATTTATTTAGCTGATGCTTTTATCCAAAGTGACTTACAGTTGATGAGACTAAACAATCCCCCCTGGAGCAGGGGTTAAGGGGTTAAGAGCCTTGCTCAAGGACCCAACAGCTGCGCAGGTCTTATCATGGCTCATCCGGGCTTGAACCACCAACCTTCCGCATCCCAGTCATGTGCATTAGCCAGTAGTTACAGGCTACATGCTAAATTTCCACACACTGTCCTCATCCTGTACAAGATTGCATTCTCTCTTTCCTGTGCACCAGGCATTTCATTGGTTGGGGGTTGCTGGTCTGTTGCTGGTCTTGTGGGTGTCGGTGTCATGCGCTCACACGTCTCTGATCTCTGCTCAGAACCTCAGACAGCAGATTCTGGAGCTCCTGGGGCCCATTTCTATGAACCATGGGGCACACTTCATGGCTGCCATCGCCTACGTCTGGAACGAAAGGAAACACAGCAAAAGCCCCGCCCGCAACAAGGTGAGGCACTAGGGGCAGGTGATGAGTTCATGATGTCTGCATGTCTTTTTATGTGCTGGTTCATGGTCTTATTTACCTACCGTCATGGCATTTGTGCTGATGCGTTTTATTTCATAGGATGCATTATTTTTACCACTTTTTGAAACCTGTTAAATAATATGCATACATATTGATCCTCATGCTGATTGTCTTTTCTTTTTTTTTTAAACGCTTGTTAAATCAGACTGGTACATTAATGTATTGTACCCAAGCCAGATCTCTTATTTGATTAGTCGTAATAAACATGTCCGTGGCTTGAGCTTGTCAGACACTAGTTGTGTGTATATGGTCTCATGGCTGTGTATAGGTTCAGGCTTTTCTGCACAAATCTGTGAATAAGCATGATGGATACAATGAGGCTGCCCTTGGATTAGTCTGCTATTATCTCAGATGCCACTAGGTGGGGCTGAGGTTACATTATATGTCTTCTGTGTTTGTCTGTTTCGTTTTCATATGGATTTGTCTTTTGCCAAACTGGACAACTAAAAAAAGTATCGATTTTTGTGAAGGGTTATCAATGGTCCAAGGAAGATATTATTTAATTTCAGGGCTGCTATGACCAGAGGAATGGCCTGTACAGATTTATTTAGTTTATTGTCTGCTGTCAAAGCATGATGCTTGATGTTTAGCTTGGTATGCACCCTCCAGGGTATTTTTGCTTTTCTTTCTCCTATTTTGTTTTGGTTATTTTTGCGTTTGCGTTGTGAGTATTTGTCGGAACATAACAATAGACACTGCTTCTTAACTTATAAAAAAGCTTATGAGTGGTTGAATTTATGTTGTTTCAGATTTTTAGTGGTCAGGTCTGTGCTGGTTCTGATTTTGAGTGGTTTGGGTCTGTGCTGGTTCTCATTTTGAGTGGTTTGGTCTGTGCTGGTTCTGATGTTGATTGGTCATGTGTTGGTACAGGTGATTCCCACTGCCAGTGATGAGCAGCTCCTGTTGGTGGAGCTGGTGCGCTCTGTTAGCGCCATGCGCACAGAGACTGTGATGCAGACGGTCAAAGAGGTTCTGAAACAGCCGCCTGCCATTGCCAAAGATAAGGTCTGAACTCGGCCCGGTCCATTTCACATACTGTTCCTCTCCTTTCACTGCTTCAGTAGCATAATTCTCTTAATCCCCAGGTTAATTAATGTGAGCTGCCCTTTGCCTTACACACACTGAGGGACATGTTTAACCTGACTGTGGCTTCAAACCACATCGTATGCCATTATTACGCATCAGCAACAGTAGTGAAATCAATTGCATTGCAATATCGACTTATATCAGTATGTCAGTGAATCACCCATTAACCCTATAAATGGCACACCAAGAAAAAAAACCCTCTGTTGAGCAGATTGTTCAATTAGTATGTACTAAAGCCCAGCTTGTAAGAATATGTGTATTCATATGCTACAATTTTAGTGTCCATAATAACCAAGTTGGACTGACATTCTTCTGTAGTGTGCTTGTCATGCAGTAATATTGTAGATTTGTGCTTGTTTTATTTGATGAAGGTTATGCCACTCATGTTCTTTCGTCTCTCTCTTCTGCCTTTCTCTCTCCTTTGTCCTTTCCATCTTTCCCTTCTTCCCTTCTCTCAATCTCCCCTCTCCTGTCTTTCATCTGTTCTCCACCTCTCTTCCCTCTTTTCTCTCTGAACAGAAGCATCTGTCCCTGGAGGTCTGTATGCTGCAGTTTTTCTACGCCTACGTACAGAGGTGACAGAGACCCACTTTCTGCCCATTCTGGCCCAATTACACGGTTTATCAGCATTAGGTTATACCACGATTACATTTTATACCAAGGTCTTTGAGAATACTCGATTCTGATTGGATGCTAGGTGGTGATTAAATTTGTGTAATCCTTCAACGTTTGGCAGGTAGTCCCGGTCAAGCCTAATCACACTTCCAAATTAATATGCTGTCTGCAGTTTTGCCAAGGAGTGACCAAAAGCTAGCAGTGCGATATGAGTTGAACGGGGTTAAAACTATAATGACCACCGTGTTGTGGATTATTCCTTACATATATCCGCTGTAGTGCACTAACCAAGCTCATTATACCCCTTATTCACTGTCAAGCTGCACGTGTGTACATGCAGCCTAATTTTTAGTAGAGAAAATATAATATAAAAAGCCAGGTTTATTGTGTAGCACCAATATATCACTGAGCAGGGGGCAGTTTAAAGCGATATAAAAGCAATACACAGTTCAGCTATTACTGCACTGAGATTAGACATAAGCATAATTATACACTCATAATCACATCTAAAACATACACATAAAACATAATTGTGTATCGTTATACGGAATGATGACTTGTTAGACTGGTGTTTTGGTGTGTGATGTGGGAGGAGACAGATGTCTGACCTCCTCTCTTACTCTCCCAGGATCCCTGTGTCCAGCTTAGTGGACAGCTGGCCTGCCCTGCTGGCTCTGCTGAAGGACTCCATACAGCTGGGACTGCCCTCTCCTGGACAGTTTCTAATACTGGGGTATGGCGGACATGTACACACACACACACACACACACACACACACAAACACAAACGTTCAGTTATATGTGCGCTTGTGTGTGGTTGAGGATTAGGCGGCTGTATGTACACCTTTCTTAGTCTGTCTCTGTTTCTTTCCCAGAATTCTGAATGAGTTCATCTTGAAGAACCCCAACCTGGAGAACAAGAAGGACCAGCGTGAGTTGCAGGTAAGAGCAGCCCATCCCAGTCCTGCTGTCTTCTGCTTCTATTTCTCTGCCCTACTTCTATCACTCCTCCTACACCTTCATCCCTGTCTGCGTATTGTCCTCTTTCACTCCATCCCACTTCTATTGTTGGATAAAGGGAAGGTCAACTAACCGAGGTGCCACAGGCAAGCAAAGTAGCAAGGTTTAATAAATGCACATATTGGCAGTTAAAAAGCAAAAATGTGTACCCATGTTTTGATGTCCGGTACCATCAGGACGTGACCCACAAGGTGGTGGAGGCGATTGGAACGATAGCAGGCTCTTCCCTGGAGCAGACCACCTGGCTGAGGAGGAACCTGGAGGTGAAAGCCTCGCCCCAGATAGTGGTGGACGGAGCCAGCTTGGAGGCGGATGTGGAGGGTATGGACGGGCGTGGTCACGCGTGAGCTCCAGTCCTGACAGGCTGTGCTGTCAGTGCCCACTGCAGGTCATGTCACTTCCTGTCAGACAGGAAGTGTCAGACCTTGCACTCCCCTCTGGACTGGAGCTATCCATCTGAAATGGAGAGCTGTATTTGTGTTTCTGAAAGCTCTGTTGTAAAATGGTATGGCCTGTCTGTGTGTTCCAGACCTGATGCTGACCGTGACAGAGGCTTCAAGCTTCACTCCATCTGTGTACAGTGTTCATGCCCTCACTCTGCTGGCTGAGGTAATGTCAACTTACTGTTTTCATAAAAATCAAGTAGCCACTCCATTGTAATATCATTCATTTGACTTTGCCATTTGAATGTGTACAGGGACCCCTGATGTAAGTTAATTGAAGTACAAGTTTAAATTTCTTAATGTGCTGTAATTTTTAGTGTTGTCAGAACGTAACAGCAGTAAGGTGAGATTGTATAGTGTTGCATTGTCCTGATTGTTTAGTATGCTACGCTATTGAGATATGCTATTACTGCACTTACACAGTGCAGTGTGTTACCTGTTATTTGGGCCCCTTTGTCTTTCTTGGAGAATGTGTTCATAGAATGGGTCAGGTGATTGCGATCAAGGACCAGATTTGGGCGGGTGGTTCGTTCAAGTCGTGGACTAGGGTGGGGGTTTTTGGGGGGAGAGATGGCAGAACGGGATGGCACTGTTGCTCTCTTGGGCCCTACACAACTGCTGAAAGCATTTTCACCCCCAGGTGCTGGCCCATCTGTTGGACATGGTGTTCTACAGCGACGAGAAGGAGAGAGTGATCCCCCTGCTGGTCAACATCATGCATTATGTGGTGCCCTACCTCCGCAACCACAGGTAAAGCTCCTGGCCCATCTCCACCCCGACAGCTATGTGCTGCATCAATGTCCTACATGCTTATGCTGTGTGTGCTCTACTTTGTGTGTGTGTGTGTGTGTGTGTGTGTGTGTGTGTGTGTGTGTGTGTGTGTTTGTGTGTTTGTGTTTGTGTGTGTGTGCGTGCATGTGCGTGTGTTGTCCCTACAGTGCCCACAACGCCCCCAGTTACCGGGCGTGTATCCAGTTGTTGAGCAGCCTGAGTGGGTACCAGTACACCCGCCGTGCCTGGAAGAAGGAGGCCTTTGACCTCTTCATGGACCACACCTTCTTCCAGATGGACTCCTCCTGCGTCAGTCAGTGAGTGCAGTACCGCCCCTCCCCCCATGACCTCACTCACACCTCAGTCTGTGTCACACCTCAAACATCACAGGGGTCATGTCCTCCGACTAAACAATTACGCCTTTGCTTAATTTTGATCTCTTTCAGCTGGCGAGCCATCATTGACCACCTTATGACCCATGACAAGACCACATTCAGAGACCTGATGAGTGAGTCTCCCTTCTCAGAATAACCCAGACGCCATAACCCAGACTTGACCTCCAAACACACCTCAGAAACACACAACAGCCTACCACAGACATACTCTCTGAAAGCACATATTTACAAATATTGCTGATAGTATTTACATTTGCAATTTTAGCATAGATATCTTCGGCCCTGAGTGTCCATTGATGGGACCGGCCTTTCTAGCAGATCTGAAAATCATCATGTCCGATGGTTAAAATAATTTTCATCATTTTTATATTGTTGTACCTTTCTCTAAACATCCTACATATCAAAATATTGTAAGCAGCCAGCCCACTAGAATTACACATTTACCCTCCCACTTGGTTTCTTCAATTCAATATCCAGATCTTCGAAGGGGGCTGTACAGTGTTTCATGTGAAAGGAAATTGCCATTAACGTAAAAACAGTTGCAAAGTGTGAAATGAATAATTATTCAGGTTAGATATGTTCAGAAATGAAAATCTTGTTGCTTAGTGACCAAATATGCTTGCAGACGGCGAGACCTTATACTTCCTTAAATGTTCCATTTAATATAGTGTTGCACATTTCTAGTCTATAGTCTGTTTTTATATGTGTTTGAATATGAAACAGCAGAAAGGTGAGATTGAAGGAACTGCCTATGCTACTTTTTTTGGAATTGTTTGTCTTGCTTGTATAATCTATGATTTTTAATGTCTGCAGATGCACGCCCCAATGCACAATCTCACACCCAACCACATTTGTCCCTGATTGCATGCCTCTGTGTGCATTTATATTAATTGCAGATGTGCATTGTGTGTTTTATTAACGGGCATGTGTGTTCCTGCGCAGCACGTGTAGCCGTAGCTCAGAGCAGCTCTCTGAATCTGTTCACCAACCGCGATGCTGAGCTGGAGCAGAGAGCCATGCTGCTCAAACGCCTGGCCTTCACCATCTACAGCAGCGAGGTGGACCAGTACCAGAAATACCTCCCCGACATCCAGGGTCAGGAACCATGCCCGTCACGTGCACTCCCTCACCTACTACACTGGCCCTGTCTCACTAACCTGATACACTAGCCCCCTCTCACTAACCTGCTACACTAGCCCCCTCTCACTAACCTGCTACACTGGGCCCCTCTCACTAACCTGCTACACTGGCCCCCTCTCACTAACCTGATACACTGGCCCTGTCTCACTAACCTGATACACTGGCCCTGTCTCACTAACCTGATACACTGGCCCTGTCTCACTAACCTGCTACACTGGCCCTGTCTCACTAACCTGCTACACTGGCCCTGTCTCACTAACCTGTTACACTGGCCTTGTCTCACTAACCTGCTACACTAGCCCCCTCTTACTAACCTGCTACACTGGCCCTGTCTCACTAACCTGATACACTAGCCCCCTCTCACTAACCTGCTACACTGGCCCTGTCTCACTAACCTGACACACTAGCCCCCTCTCACTAACCTGCTACACTAGCCCCCTCTCACTAACCTGCTACACTAGCCCCCTCTCACTAACCTGCTACACTGGCCCTGTCGCAGTAACCTGATACACTGGCCCTATCTCACTAACCTGCTACACTAGCCCCCTCTCACTAACCTGCTACTCTGGCCCTCTTTCAGTAACCTGCTACTCTGGCCCTCTTTCAGTAACCTGCTACACTGGCCCGGTCTCACTAACCTGCTACACAGGCCTGTCTCACTAACCTGCTACACAGGCCTGTCTCACTAACCTGCTACACTGGCCCTGTTGCACTATCCTTCTACGCAGGCCTGGTCTCACTAAGCTGCTACACTTGCCCTGTCTCACTAACCTGCTACTCTGGCCCTCTTTCACTAACCTGCTACACAAGCCTGGTCTCACTAACCTGCTACACTGGACCCGCCTCACTAACCTGCTACACTAGCCCCCTCTCACTAACGTGCTACACTAGCCCCTTCTCACTAACCTGCTACTCTGGCTCTGTCTCATTATGCTGCTACACTCGTCCTGTCATTATCCTGCTACACTGGCCCTGTCTCACTAACCTGCTACACAAGCCCAGTCTCACTAACCTGCTACACTGGACCCATCTCACTAACCTGCAACACTGGACCCATCTCACTAACCTGCTACACTGGCCCTGTCTCACTAACCTGCTACACAAGCCTAGTCTAACTAACCTGCTACACTGAACCCATCTCACTAACCTGCTACACTAGCCCCCTCTCACTAACCTGCTACACTAGCCCCTTCTCACTAACCTGCTACACTGGCCCTGTCTCACTAACCTGATACACTAGCCCCCTCTCACTAACCTGCTACACTAGCCCCCTCTCACTGACCTGCTACACTAGCCCCCTCTCACTAACCTGCTACACTGGCCCTTTCGCAGTAACCTGATACACTGGCCCTATCTCACTAACCTGCTACACTAGCCCCCTCTCACTAACCTGCTACTCTGGCCCTCTTTCAGTAACCTGCTACTCTGGCCCTCTTTCAGTAACCTGCTACACTGGCCCTGTTGCACTATCCTTCTACGCAGGCCTGGTCTCACTAAGCTGCTACACTTGCCCTGTCTCACTAACCTGCTACTCTGGCCCTCTTTCACTAACCTGCTACACAAGCCTGGTCTTAGAAACCTGCTACACTGGCCCGGTCTCAATAACCTGCTACACTGGCCCTGTCTCACTAACCTGCTACACTGGCCCTGTTGCACTATCCTTCTACGCAGGCCTGGTCTCACTAAGCTGCTACACTTGCCCTCTCTCACTAACCTGCTACTCTGGCCCTCTTTCACTAACCTGCTACACAAGCCTGGTCTCACTAACCTGCTACACTGGACCCGTCTCACTAACCTGCTACACTAGCCCCCTCTCACTAACGTGCTACACTAGCCCCTTCTCACTAACCTGCTACTCTGGCTCTGTCTCATTATGCTGCTACACTCGTCCTGTCATTATCCTGCTACACTGGCCCTGTCTCACTAACCTGCTACACAAGCCCAGTCTCACTAACCTGTTACACTGGACCCATCTCACTAACCTGCAACACTGGACCCATCTCACTAACCTGCTACACTGGCCCTGTCTCACTAACCTGCTACACAAGCCTAGTCTCACTAACCTGCTACACTGGACCCATCTCACTAACCTGCTACACTAGCCCCCTCTCACTAACCTGCTACACTAGCCCCTTCTCACTAACCTGCTACACTGGACCCATCTCACTAACCTGCTACACTAGCCCCCTCTCACTAACCTGCTACACTAGCCCCTTCTCACTAACCTGCTACTCTGGCCCTGTCTGACTAACCTGCTACACTGGACCCATCTCACTAACCTGCTACACTGGCCCTGTCTCATTATGCTGTTACACTGGCCCTGTCTCATTAGTCTGGTAAGCTGTTTAATGGTTGGTATATTCTGCAAGCTGTGTAAGGGCTGGTATGTTCTGTACGCTGGGTAAAGGCTGGTATTTTCTGTAAGATGTGTAATGACTGGTGTCCTTGCTCTCTGTGTCTCAGAGCGGTTGGTGGAGAGCCTGCGGCTTCCCCAGGTGCCCATCCTCCATGCTCAGGTGTTCCTGTTCTTCAGAGTCCTGCTGCTGCGCATGTCTCCCCAGCACCTCACATCACTGTGGCCCACCATGATCACTGAGCTGGTGAGATATGCATTGTACACACACGCGCACACACACGCACACGCACACACTCACGCTCACACTCACACACACACACTCATAGAGGCCCACTATGATCACTGAGCTGGTGAGATATGCACTGTATACAGCAAGCACACATACATGCACACACACACACACACACACACACACACACACACACACACACACTCATGGAGGCCCACCATGATCACTGAGCTGGTGAGATATGCACTGTACACAGCAAGCACACACACACACACACACACACACACTCATGGAGGCCCACCATGATCACTGAGCTGGTGAGATATGCACTGTACACAGCAAGCACATACACACACACACACTCATGGAGGCCCACCATGATCACTGAGCTGGTGAGATATGCACTGTACACAGCAAGCGCACACACACACACACACACACACACACACACACACACACACACACTCATGGAGGCCCACCATGATCACTGAGCTGGTGAGATATGCACTGTATACACACACACACACACACACTCATGGAGGCCCACCATGATCACTGAGCTGGTGAGATATGCATTGCACACACACGCACACACACGCAGACGCACGCACACACACACACTCATGGAGGCCCTCCATGATCACTGAACTGGAGAGACACACACTATATGCAGTACACATACTATACCAATATACACAATACATGCACATTATACACTATTCACACATAAACACATACGTAAAATTCATACTATACGCAGTATACAAAATGCATACTGAACACAGTACACACACTATACACAACATACACACTATACACAATATGTATAGTACGCACATTATACACAATACTCACACTTGCACACACAATACACTATATACACGCATACATCCGCACTATACCAAATTTAGACAATACACACACAGTACACACACACCTATTGAGTGTGTGCGCACTGAGCCAGTATACACCATACACAACCTACAAATACAGTACATCACTTTGTCACAGTATGTCTAAACTGTGTACTGTACATGATTGTTAGTTCTACTTGCATTTTAAATTCTTGTCTTTTGTGTGTTAATGTCGTCTCTTTTTTATCCTTTGTATGCTTTGTGTGGTCCCTAAGAAGAGTTGCCTGGTGTATCTGTATCTGCATCAGCTAATGGGGATTATAATAAATACATTATAATAAATAATGATGTTAGTTGTTCGGAGGTTAAAGGTCACCTGTTTTCCTACTCTCAGGTTCAGGTGTTCTTACTCATGGAGCAGGAGCTGATCTCTGATGATGATATCACCAGGTAAACACACCTGTGTCTGTCACTCCACTTCACTGAGATGGGTAGATGTGTGCGTGTTTGCGTGAGTGCGCATGTCTGTGTGTGCGTGTGTGTGAAGTGTTTATTTTCAGTGTTTGTGATATGCCATATGTCTGGACTTTGTTTTGCCAAGGGGCAAAAATGCAGTTGATTTTAATGGGAAAGGAAGATTACATTCTGATTGGTTTATCATATGTTACACCCTAGTCGCACCTATTAATTACAGTCAGGTCCATAAATATTGGGACATCAACGCAATTCTCATCTTTGAAATGAAACGAACAAGATATGCTTTAACTGCAGCTTTCATTTACATCCAAATCAGGTGAACGGTGTAGGAATTACAACAATTTCTGTATGTGCCTCCCACTTTAAGGGACCAAAAGTAATGGGACAATTGACTGCTCAGCTGTTCCATGGCCAGGTGTGTGTTATTCCCTCATTATCTCATTTACAAGGAGCAGATAAAAGGTCTAGAGTTCATTTCAAGTGTGCTATTAGCATTTGGAATCTGTTGCTGTCAACTCTCAATATAAGATCCAAAGAGCTGTCACTATCAGTGAAGCAAGCCATCATTAGGCTGAAAAATCAAAACAAACCCATCAGAGAGATAGCAAAGCATTAGGTGTGGCCAAATCAACTGTTTGGAACATTCTTAAAAAGAAAGCGCACCGGTGAGCTCAGCAACACCAAAAGACCTGGAAGACCACGGAATACAACTGTGGTGGATGACAGAAGAATTCTTTCCCTGGTGAAGAAAAACCCCTTCACAACAGTTGGCCAGATCAAGAACACTCTCCAGGAGGTAGGTGTATGTGTGTCAAAGTCAACAATCAATAGAAGACTTCACCAGAGTGAATACAGAGGGTTCACCACAAGATGTAAACCATTGGTGAGCCTCAAAAACAGGAAGACCAGATTAGAGTTTGCCAAACAACATCTAAAAAAGCCTTTACAGTTCTGGAACAACATCCTATGGATAGATGAGACAAAGTACTTCAAGTTTCAACTTGTACCAGAATGATGGGAAGAGAAGAGTATGGAGAAGGAAAGGAACTGCTCATGATCCAAAACATACCACCTTATCAGTGAAGCATGGTGGTGGTGGTGTCATGGCGTGGGCATGTATGGTTGCCAATGGAACTGGTTCCCTTGTATTTATTGATGATGTGACTGCTGACAAAAGCAGCAGGATGAATTCTGAAGTGTTTCGGGCAATATTATCTGCTCATATTCAGCCAAATCTTCAGAACTCATTGGACGGCGCTTCACAGTGCAGATGGACAATGACCCGAAGCATACTGCGAAAGCAACCAAAGAGTTTTTTAAGGCAAAGAAGTGGAATGTTATGCAATGGCCAAGTCAATCACCTGACCTGAATCCGATTGAACATGCATTTCACTTGCTGAAGACAAAACTGAAGAGAAAATGCCCCAAGAACAAGCAGGAACTGAAGACAGTTGCAGTAGAGGCCTGGCAGAGCATCACTCGGGATGAAACCCAGCGTCTGGTGATGTCTATGCGTTCCAGACTTCAGGCTGTAATTGACTGCAAAGGATTTGCAACCAAGTATTAAAAAGTGAAAGTTTGATTTATGATTGTTAGTTTGTCCCATTACTTTTGGTCCCTTAAAAAGTGGGAGGCACATATACAAACTGTTGTAATTCCTACACCGTTCACCTGATTTGGTTGTAAATACCCTCAAATTAAAGGTGAAAGTCTGCAGTTAAAGCACATCTTGTTCGTTTCATTTCAAATCCATTGTGGTGGTGTATAGAGCCAAAAAGATGAGAATTGTGTCAAAGTCCCAATATTTATGGACCTGACTGTATTTAAGCCTTGTACCTTACCTTGAACTATCCACCCTGGAACTATCAAAAGTGTGCCTGACCACACCCTAAATGGACTTACACACTGCACTATAGACTTATGCATTAAGCATATGAAAATAGAGCCCGCAGTGTGTATCTGCAGTGTGAGATGGGTTGTGTATTTTGCAGTATGTGTCTAGTGTGCAAGATGGGTTGTGTATCTGCAGTGTGAGATGGGTTGGGTATCTGCAGTGTGTGAGATGCAGTGTGTATCCGCAGTGTGAGATGGGTTGGGTATCTGCAGTGTGTGAGATGCAGTGTGTATCCGCAGTGTGAGATGGGTTGTATATTTTGCAGTATGTGTCTAGTGTGCAAGATGGGTTGTGTATCTGCAGTGTGAGATGGGTTGGGTATCTGCAGTGTGTGAGATGCAGTGTGTATTCGCAGTGTGAGATGGGTTGGGGTATCTGCAGTGATTGTTTGAGAGCTATATGTCTGATGCAGTGTGTTGTGTCCTCAGGACCTCAGGACCAGCGGTAGCTGGGCTGGAGACCACCTACTCTGGCGGAAATGGCTTCTCCACCTCCTACAACAGCCAGCGCTGGCTCAACCTCTACCTGTCAGCCTGCAAACTGTTGGATCTCGCCCTGGCCCTGCCCTCCGAGAGCCTGCCGCAGTTCCAGATGTGCGTGATTCATCTCTGCTCACATAATGCCCTCAGATGCACATGCGCACATGTGCATCTCTTAGCCTCTCATCCTTCTCATTCATAATTGTACACGGTCCCTTAGCCTCTAAATCTGCTTATTCATACCCTGCACATTGTTAGTTACACTCTCAACACTCCCTCACCTGTTGCACTGGTCCTGTCTGTTTCTTGCTCTCTGTGTGTGGGTGTGTAACCTGGTTCTGGACTGCAGGTATCGGTGGGCCTTTATCCCGGAGGCATCAGATGATTCTGGACTGGAAGTACGCAGGCAGGGGACCCACCAGCGTGAGTTTAAGCCATATGTGGTCCGACTCGCCAAGCTGCTGAGGAAACGAGCTAAGGTATTTCACTCCCCTTTCACTGTCCCTAAAAACGTTCAGTTTTCCTTAAGCCAAAATGACAGTTTCCTGTGTCAGTAAGCCTGTCCCATATATTTGGTGGGTCAGTCATATCTGCTCTGTCAGTTTGCCTGTGCTGTCAGTCTGATTGCAGCGCTCACCCTGTCTGTTTCTCCAAACAGAAGAACCCAGAGGAGGATGTTTCCGGAAGGACGCTGGCCTGGGAGCCGGGTCACCTGCTGCTGACCCTGTACGGGATCCGCAGCATGGAGCAGCTGCTGCCGTTCTTCAACCTGCTCAGCCAGGTGTTCAACAGCAAGCTGAGCAGTCGCTCGGGCACCGCCCGCACCCCCACCCCCAGCACCACCCCTTTCCCCACCAAGGACGGCAAGCTGGAGAGCCAAAAAGTGTTCTGGAGCCGCGCCCGGCAAAACATCGAGGAGATGGTGGAGAAGGACTTCCTGGAGGGCCTCATAAAAACGTGACGTGGCAAAAAATAAACACCAAAAAAAAAATCTCTTAACAGTGAAACCACCTCAAAAAAGAGGAAGGAAAACTCCAGTTTGTACATTTTGTTTTTGTATTAATAATGACTGTACTGTACTTTTCAAAGACTATACTATTTAATTTAAAATGAATTATTTGTATATATGGGGCAGCTGTGACTAAACTCTCCCTCTGTCTGAGTCTGGAGGCCCAAGTTGAAGATCACTGGATCATTCCATATTGTTGTGACTGAATAAAAGATCTATCATTAAACCCCCTTTTTCCAAGTGTCCTCATTCACCCAACCACCACCCCTTTTCTGCAGTGACCTCACAGGCCCCACCTCTTACAGTGATGCCATAGATGCTGGCTCCTCCTACCGTTTTCCCACAGGCCATCTCCCCTCTTATAGTGACAGCCCCGCCCACAGCTCCCTGCTGCAGTGAGATCACTATGCCTCCAGGTCTACGGTTGCTGAATAGTTGGACGAAAGCCACAGAATCAAGGGCCTGTTTTCCTTTAGCCATTTGTGCCTCCAGTCATCTTGAAAGTCTTTGTCTTACTTTGTGGGCCTTTGAGTTTTGGAGGTTGGGTGGGGTAAGTAACATTGAAATGCCAGGTGTGCTTTTCCATGCAAGTGGCTGGATCAGCCCTGCTGTGCATGCCAGCTGAGGATGATAAGGATGGTGGTTATTTTATTATTTGATATTAAAGTGTGGACAGTGTTTTGTATATTTACTAGCATTTCCATCCTTTGTAAGGCAATTCATGATGGACAGGTCACTACCACCGCCCTGGGGGTTGAGAACTGCAGTAATGTAACCAGTAAGAGCTCTTTCCAGACTTGGATGTTCTGATTTTTGTACCAGTCAGCACCTCGTAATTATGCCCTCTATTTTGGAGAGCTTGAACAAAGTAATGTGTTCAAAGGAATTCACTGGGGAACTTCTTGTGTTTACCATTTCAGATGAGAATTTGTATGGGAACAGGGAGAAAATAGTCCTCTTGTAGTGTTTTTGGAGTGTGGGGTCAGTTAATGTCTCCGATGAACCCTTTTCAACCGAACTTGCAACCCTTACCCCTTTCGTACCCAGTTCCATAATATAATGTAATTTATGTATATGACTATACCAGATGATAATGTATACCAATTTAAGAGGACTGACATTGGTTTAAAAAGATACATATTTTCATTGGTAAAGATTTCAAATCCCCCTCAATTTATGTGTATTATAAAACAACACCCCTAGCCTCAGGCTAAGCCCCCACCTCCATAACGACCTTTAAGACAGCCTGCAGGCCATCTGGGTTACATTGACTGTCATTGTTTGGTCACTCTGAGGTCAACAGGCTTGACCCCATTGTCTTACTGCATTGACCAGAGGGAGGAACCCAGGGCTAGGAATAGGGATGTTACCTAAACACTTTCATTAATTAAGCACATGCATGAAGAGATTATTATAAAGCTGGTTTCTTAGAAGCCAGTGTGTACAGTTCAATTTAAGGTTTTCTTATTATCTGAGGTGAGCACTCTCAGATATGGCAACACTGTTTAGCCAGGGGAAAGGATTTTTTAAAGACACTTCGTAGCTGTGGTGTTTTGTCCAGTTGCTTTCTTCCAGATGCATCTGTGCCCTGGGCAAACTGATAGTTGTGTCTAGGATTGACCATTATTTTGAAAACATCAAATGCATCCAATTCCTGGCCTTCTCTTTCATATTGCTTGAGATGTAATCAATCACATGATGTAGCACTAATCAGTTATACAAAGCTGAAATTAATAATCAGTCATGATGCTTATGTCAGAATGTGCTAAATATGCCGTATTTTTGCAATAAGGGACAGATGAGAAGATAAAATAACATTCCAACCATTATCTTGAAATTGTCTGTCAGAGGGCATGTGAATTGGCTTGGGTTTTACATTTTCTTAGCTGATTTATCATGAGAAGAAAGAAATTAGCGGTTAGTGTACTATAAGCTAGCAAACGATTGCTGAAAGAAACATACAGTACCAGTCAAAAGTTTGGACACACCTTGCCTTTTTCTGGCTTTTTTTTATTAATGTTCTATTTCCACACTTTTTAATCAAACAATTCGTATGTGGCCAAAGTGCAGATAAAATATTCATGTTTTGTATTTGGTTGCATATGATTGCATACCATGACTTTCTGATGTCTGTGACCTTTTAACATCACCTTTTAACATGTGGCTATCTTGTTTTCAAGTCCTATAAGCGATACTATAACTCATTGCATTTGAATCGAGCTCTATGGGAATTGGGGGGTGGAACTTGATTCAGCTGTAAATTATCCTGATACAGTATGGAACACATTTGTTGGCTAAATTGCTTTAAGTCACCAAGGATCCAAGGTATCATCCATTGTTTGACTGCAAACCGGAAAATTAAAACATTAATCGGAAAGGGCAGAAAAAGGCAAAAAAGGAGTGTCCAAACTTTTGACTGAACTGTATGTACGCGCATACATTGGTTTCCGGATGATGAAAAATGACATTCTCGTAAAAATGAAAAATAGCAGAGATTCGTTTTGCTCATTCGTTAAAACATTATCTGCGGGTTTGATATTAAAGATTATCTCAGTAATCAAGATAATTCCGCGAGTCCCACACCACTAATTGTGCGCTACGTCGTTCGGGAATCCGCATGATAGCATCCTTTTAAGATTGTGCCATGGGGTGTAGAGGGGGATGTTGCCCCTTTGTAAATGACGTGTCACCTGACTCAGACCAGTGGGAGGAGAGAAATGAAAAAATAAATAAATAAATCAGCAAGGGGATACGAATCCATTTAAACACCATCTTCCTCTACCTCCTCTGCTAGCATCACTCGGTGTAGACGCGGGGACAGGGGGGCAAAAGGCGCGTCCGCTTTCTGCAGGGGACGAGTAGAGCAGAGCGGACTGTTTCGGTGTAATTCTGCACGGAAACCAGGTCCGAGCGAAGATTAATCCATCTGCCGGAGGAGAGGACGCCACCGAGCAGCACCATCCAGAGAGAACCGTCATTTTATCAAGTGTAAAAACAAGGCTTTCTTGCGGACTGCATTTTTCTTCTTACATTTTATGTGTGCAGAGGGGAAATCAGCATAAGAAAGGAACTGACATAATTTTAAAACGGGAAATACGGATGGATATGTATAGAATGCTGATTACTTATTGAATGATATTAATATTACCCCCGAAGAAAAACGTCGGATCTCTCGCGTGTAGGCTATCCTAGATCAATTTACACTCACATTTGTTATATGAGTTGAGGAAATCGGTGTTTATGCTAGACGAGTTCGTTGCATAAGGAACGCGTCAAAAAAGTGGTAGGATAAACGCCGTAAAGCTGGCACGAGCCGAGAGAACGACACAGCCTTGCGTATATGAATAGGCTATCCATGTTAGAGTATACGCATCGGCCTTACATTTCCATTTACTCTTGAAATACCCACCATTTTAATCAATCGTGGCTGCTTGTATTCTCAGCTATTTACATTTATAAGGCCATATCCCTAGGGGATTTTTGGGAGGACATTCTGGAATCAGGGCGATACGTTAGCTATTTATTTTGGGGCTCAATTGCCGTTTAATTGTCGAAGGTGACGCCACAGAGAGAAGATGTCGGGACAAACGCTGACGGATCGCATTGCTGCTGCTCAGTACAGCCTCACGGGATCGGAGGTGGCTCGTGCTGTCTGCAAAGCCACCACGCACGAGGTGATGGGGCCCAAGAAAAAACACCTGGAGTGTAAGTATTACATCTCTCTCTCTCTCTCTCTCTCTCTCTCTCTCTCTCTCTCTCTCTCTCTCTCTCTCTCTCTCTCTCTCTCTCTCTCTCTCTCTCTCTCTCTCTCTCTCCTCTCTCTCTCTCTCTCTCCTCTCTCTCTCTCTCTCTCTCTCTCTCCTCTCTCTCTCTCTCTCTCTCTCTCTCTCTCTCTCTCTCTCTGTTTGACAGAGAGAGGGAGAGAGATGCTGTGTGTAATGTGTGTTTCTGAAAGATTATGTGACGCGCATTCATTTCACAGCCCCACCCCCACTCCATACAAACTGTGACACTCAGAACGTTTGCACATGCACTGCGATTGGGTACACGATGAGCAGTAGCCCAGCTGCAAGGTAGCCTATTTCTGTAAGAACTGAGGGTGAGAATAATAGTAGTCGTGCAGTAGGTTTACACAAGGGTGGGTAGTACTATACTGAAAGTGGTTCAGTTCATATGCCATGTGTGAAGTATTGTGAGTGGTTCATTGAGCATAATCTTGTTGTCTCAAAATTTCATTAGAGGGCCTGGTGAAAATCTGAGTGAACAAAATGCCAGTTTTACTCTGACCGTCCCTGAGTCTATATTTGCACAATGTGTGTACAAATTCCTGTATACCTGCAACCGTTACTGCTTAAGTGTTTTATGTTACAACACTTGCCACTAAATCTTTAGTGGGTCTAATTTTCACTAGACATTTATTGTGGACTTTATTGCACACTAGACATTTGCTGGGTGTGTATTCAGCACTACTCTTGTATTGAATTTTACCTGGTTAATCTGTGTCCTTAATGCACTTTGCCCTTTTATTTTACTTACTGTATCAGTATTTCACACTGTACCCATACTAAGTCTGTACTGTATTACTGTATCATTTTACTACAGTTCTACTATGTCTATAATCTATAACCCCACCCCCGGCCCCTTGTCTGTTATCTGTACCAACTTACCTGATGTGGGTTTAGGCATCATGACATCAGGAATACTGTACTTATTTGGCCATGTTTAAGGGCATCATATTGAGAAAATTAACTGATCTTTATGGTTTGTTTCTAGACAGATGGAGTTGGAACAATGCATATGATTACTGATGATGTCTGGTTCAGGTTTCCTAGGTAGTCCCAGGTGTACCAAAGCAACTGAATATGAGAATGAGACATTCATTTTAGTTTTTTATCTGACAGTAGAACATAAAAACTAATGGTGGACTAATGTATTGGACAGACGTTGGATCAACTTAATGAAGTGTTAAAATCAGCTGTAATATATTTCCTGCTAATATTATTTTCATAATTTTATTGGTCAGACATTCATTTAATTATGAAGAGCAAATTAAACAGAACTCCATTAATGAATTAATGAACATGATAAACATTCGATAAATGCTCAGCAACTGTACAATATGTGTTGTAGTCTACAGCTTATCTAGATGTAGTATCATAGCTAATAAATATTAATTTATGGAAAACCCAGATTTCAAAGTTTAGCCTGCTAAATTCCTACAAAAGATCATGGATTGGCTATACTCAACTAAACATTTTCCATTTTTAAAAATAAGCGAGGAAAGGCTCAGTTGCCGTTTTTGTACATAGACCAGGAAATCTGCAGGACATCAGTATAAATGGAGCAATCATTGCAGCTTTCTCATAAATCAGATTGAGGCAGTCCAAGGAAAAAGCAATATCACATTTTATTGCGCTGTGTTATCAGTGGTGTCCCAGTGTACAGCAGGTTGTTTGAGTTTCCTCTGCCTTCTCAAATACACTACATTTAACTGTGGTATAGTCTACTCAGCAGGAGGCAGCTGTTTTTAAAATGGCCTTCCGGTACTATACAACATCTATTCACTTCAGGATAATGAGTCAGCAGTGAGTTTTAGCAATGAGGAATAAAAGCTTGTTCCAAGGACCCTGTTCACTTCAAACACATGGTGGACATACAAATTTCAAATCGAGATAGCTGGTTACTGGTCAGTGGCCAGGAGGTTTGAAGTTCCGGAATTCAGGGATTCAGTTACTTGAGTCCCATTTCAGGTCTTTGGAACAATAATTGGAATCACCACATGTGAGCATTGTTAAGATTGAATAAAATAAGAATAATGGTACCCTATGAGACGCAACATTGAACTGGAATTTACTTATAGTTATTCTGTTATATTTTGTTTGGATTTGACTTTGTCTCTTACTGACTGACATACCTTGTTGAAACTTGCATGAGAAGGCATGCTAGCTAGCCAGTGTAATGTTGTCATGGAGGCCGGAAGCAGGTGCAGGTGAAATGGGTTTTAATAAGGCTTAGGTACAATAGGTAAAGGGAAAAGTGAGGTCAGGACAGAACTAGATTTGTTACACAGGGTACCCAAGGCTAGTCTAGGCTAGGTTAGGTTAGGTTAGGTTAGGTTAGGTTAGGATAAGGCAAGGCAAGGCAAGGGTAATGGGTGACATGCTAAACACACAAGGGAAAACCAATATTGCCTGCTGGCTATAGAAAACTAAGGAACACAAATAGGCTGTGGTGATTTGGAGCTGGTGGTGGTGATCATGAGGGGCAGGTGCCAGAGATTAGTACTCTGGAGAGGTGGAGCACCGAAAAGAGGGTGAGGGTGTGACAGCTAGCTAGAAGGAAGCAATCAATTCATACAGTTAAACTTACATAGCGGTCTTTTAATTTGTACACCGCAAGTACTATATAATGCTTCTCTTCGTGAAAAGCTGGCTGCTATCATGCGGGTTTCAGTTTTTCTGGTAGCTATTGAGTTTGCTGTTGCAAACCTTAGCTACCTAGCTTGCTTGCTCATTAGGTTATTATCTCAGAAATAATTTAATATAACGTTAGCAAATCGTGATCTTCTGTAGTTCACCATTTTGGATTCCATATTACCTGGGTACAGCTTTCCCAATTAAATAGGGGTAACATTAGTTTAGTTGGCTACCATGAAGGATAGGCAAATAGCTACGTAGCCTCTGCTTGTTGAAAAAAACGAAAATGCTGTTATAGCGCTAAATATTATGTGCAATTCCGGATTGCATTGCCGTTTATTGTATATCTCCTACTGGTTCCCAGTCTCTGCCGCCCTCTGTGGAAAGAAGCACAGCATATAGCACTCCTGGACTGATTGGTAATGCTGTCCAGGTGTATACCTACTTAACCAGTAGGCGTGGTCCTCGGATTGCCCTGCTTCCTTCCCGCAAACCAAGCTACACTTGCCTCAGTTTCAATGAAGGACATGTGTCCGAGACCAAAAAAGTGAAAGACGGTCCAGTTCCACTTGCACTGACAGGCATGGGTCACCCATATATACATACTCCCCCCTTATCAGGGTCTGGCTATACCAGTCTCCTCTGGTCTTGTTTTCTATGTCTTCTTGCTTGTATGTATAGAAATGTCTTCTTTTAAAGATTTAAGGTTCTGTACTTAGAATTGTTACCAACCATTTCTTAGCTGATTGTGTTTCTTCAAAACCCTTCCTTATGAAAGAAAGTTTATGAAAAATAAGTATCAGAGATTATGCATAGTTAAAAGCATACCATGCAGGATTTTCAACTTGAAAATAAACGCTCAGTCACGCTCTGTCATTACGGCGCAGTCTGTATCTGTATTCACTTCTGCCCAATACCTTGCTTAATTGTTAGTCTAAAAAGTGTTCAGGATGTTTCTGGGTATGATCCTTTTTTCTTTATGTAATGTATCTGAAAAGCATTTGGCAAATAGAAGGAGGAGCACAAAAAGAAGAGTGTATAAACTGGCTACCACAACAGTGCCTTAGCATGGTTTGTGAGAGATAGCCTTGGTGGCTAACCGTTTAGCAAGTGGCTGAGTGAGTAAGTGAGCTTCCATCTTGGGGTTGAGAACATAGGAGGAGTCATTTTTGATCATAACCACAGAAGCGAATCAAGGAAAGAAATCCTGCCTTTAAGTAAAATAATCAAGAAAATTGTCTGTGTAATTATATCTGGGTTCACAGAAACAGATTAAGCTTAATCCTAAATGAAATTGGAATGGAGAACCTCCATTCAAAATAGAATTTACTTAAATTTTCTTGATTTGACTCTGTACTTCTCAATTTTAGATTTGTAATCAAAGTGTAGCCTCTCAGCTTTTATTAAAGGGTAGTATACATTCTGCGTTCACCGTGTAGAAATTACAGCACTTTGCATGGAGTACCCCCATTTCACAGCAGCATAATATTTGGGACAAATAGCTTCACAGGTGTTTCTGATTAGTCGGGTATGTTCAATTGCTTCTTTAGTGCTTGTATAAGTGATCTTTCAGTGTGTAGTCTTGATTCTAGGCTTTTGATTGCCTTTTGAGTCTATCATTGGCATTTGTCAACATGTGGACCAGAGTTGTGCTAATGAAACTCAAGGCAGCCATAGAAAAAAATGTAAAAAATCTTCAAACACATGGGTAAAACCTTAGGCTTTCTAAAGTCAACAGTTTAGAATCTAATTAAGAAGAAAGAGCAGTGGAGAGCTAGAAACAGGCCTGGTAGGCCAAGCAAGACCTCAGTTGATTTCCAAAGACTTCTCACCATAATGAAGAAAAACTCCTAAATATATGTCTGACAGCTCAGAAAGACTCTTCAAGAGGCAGGTGTGGATGTGTCATTGACTACTCTCCGCAGAAATCTGACTACAGAAATGATTTTTCTAAGAAGTACCTAAAAGAGCCTGCAGAATTCTGGAAAAAAGGTCTTGTGGACAGATGAGACCCAGAGAGATACACTTGTTTCAGAGTGATGGCAAGAGAAAAGTGTGCTGGGCAAGAGGAACTGCCCAAGATGCAAAGCACCCCCCCACATCTGTGAAAAGGATGTTATGGTTTGGACATATATGGCTGCCACAGGTAATGGCTCACTTGTCTTTATTGATGATGTAACCGCTGATAGCAGCAGCAGAATTAATTCTAAAGTGAACAGACATAGCTTTCCTGTTCAAGTTCAAGACAATGCCTCCAAGCAAATGACTTGTGATGTTTATCAGTCACAGAATTCAAGCAGGCATTGCATGCAGGATATGGTACAAAGTACTAGTTTCATTTACATGGCATTAATGTGTCGCAAACATTGTGGTGCCCTGACATTGGGGTGCTATGTTTAAAAAGTAATAATAATAAAAATCCTGAGAATGTGCAACTTAACCACATGTGAATTGTTTGATTACAAATTCAAAATGAGTACAGAGCCAAATTATAGAAAAAATGTCCCACAGATTATGGAGCTCACCGTATTTGTAGGATGGTATATTATAATAGGTCTGCTTCTCCCAGACCTTTGCTAGTGACCTTTGGAAGGCATGCTGCAAGACACTGTTAATCAATCCACAGTCTTGCAAGCAACGTGTTGACTGAAAGTGCACATAAAAGCTAAACCAATCAACCTTCAGAGGAGACAGTTAGCAGTTCAGGTTCAGATATGCTGATTAATGAAGTCACTCTCTACATTTGGATCTGAATAATTTACAAGGTCAAAGGTGGCAGTGCTACAACAGGAGCAGAATTTATGTGTTTATTTTATTATTATAAAATACATCAAAAACAATGTTTACATGTGTACAGTGTATCATAATCTTTCAAAGGGAGTTTGAAATCTGCAGTGGTGCTACTGTAATTGAATGAATAGCTTACTACTGCAGTGAAGTGACCAGTGTGAAAGGCCATGTGGTTCAGTGGGGGTTTGGTTGCTTCAACAGCAGTAAATTGTCTTAAAGACAGTCAACCTTGGGTTTTAGATAAAATGTGGCCATTGATGTGCTTACATGCGTATTTATTTTGCCATGATTCATGAGTCACTATTCTCTTACCCTCCGTGGCTAAATGAGTAATATCCGTGGACCTTCTCAGCACCCTGTGTATCGCCTGGCACAGACTTCTCCGTGGTCTACATATTGTTTTCCCTGTAGCTACAAGCGTGTTCTTTTCAGCTTAGTCCATTTGTCCTAATCAAAATCTGCCCACATAGGCATATTTATCTAGATATACCATGTTTTTAGCTGATGTGTTGCCATATTTAACCACCCAAGCAGCACACATAGCGGCCTGTAGTGTAGTGGTTAAGGTACATGACTGGGGCCCGCAAGGTCCAGTCCAGTGTAGCCACAATAAGATCCGCAGTCGTTGGGCACTTGAGCAAGGTCCTTAACCCTGCATTGTTCCAGGGGAGGATTGTCTCCTGTTTAGTCTAATCAACTGTACGTCGCTCTGGATAAGAGCCTGCCAAGTGGAATTAATGTAATGCAATGTAACATTTACAACTAATCACACTGCACTGTTTTCATAGAAACTCCCTCTGCCATGATAGGAGGGAGGGAGCCAGCAGCTTAGTATATCTTTATAGAAAGATGGAAATTCATAGAAATTGGTGATGGGTGAAATGGGGCGGTGTCACCCTTAAATTAATATTCTGCAGTTGCTCAGTGGGATAAACTCAAAGGAACTATTGCCTTTCTATAAGGTGAACATTATTAGAAAAAGTCGACAGATGTCTTCATTTAAAACTGGGATTCTCTTTATTGTGTGGTCTAAAACCAAAGTGCTGTCAAACTGGTGGTGTTGCATCTTTATGGTCCCCTAAATTGTCTCTTTACTCCTAACCCTCTAGTCTAGACAGCATAACTGCTTTGCCATATTGATCATAGTTAATTCAATCACTTTTATCAGTACCGATACCTTCTTGTTCAAACAACACAGTCGGCAGACATGTAGGCTGTCAATAGTCTATTCCTCACTTACTATTCCTCCATCATATACATATATGGAACATCAGTATAACAATGCCTTTTTTTTCTTCTTTTTTTAAGGAAATTGTTTATTTATATATGAATGTATATTTCAGGCACGGCACTATGAAAAGAACAATAATACAAATATGCTACACATCTTGTTTTAATGTTTAAAATAGTAACCACTGTTACTATTGTTCGGGTAGACCAGGGGTCGGCAACCCTGGTCCTGGAGAGCCGCAGGGTGTGCTGGCTTTCGTTGTTACTTGCCATTAATTGATCAATGAAAGCCGTTGATTACACAGTTAACACACCTCACCTGGTTTCTTGGGTCTGAATCGGTTGCTTATTTTAAGGTGGAGACGAAAGCCATCACACCCTGCGGCTCTCCGGGACCAGGGTTGCCGGCCCCTGGGGTAGACCGACAAAAGACTAATAATTGCTGTTGCTATATCAGGGCTCAGTATCCTCCATCAGCCTTCATAACCCCCACGTCCTCCACAATGGAGAAAGGCTGATCATACGCAGGGCTTTTCAACCTTTTCTGATCCAGCAACACCCCAGGCTCAAAGGCCTCCCAGGGACCCTCATCATAAGTTAAAAGGGTTATATTTACATGACAGCCTCGTATCTGCTAAAACTAAGTTTGAGGTAACAAACTTGCCATATGGCCTACTGCATTGTGGTGAGCATGGATTTGTTTCCGCCAAAATTTGGAGAGAGAGGCAAAAAAAAGAAAAAAAAGAATGAACCATCTGTTTTTTGCTTCATATTTCTGCTGGATTGTGAATGTTACTTTGAATTCACTTTAGTCAGGACAACTAAAATATTAATGAATATGCAAGTAAATGATTTTAGGTTTGCTGCTGAATAGATCTGCTTCAGGTACTACTATCCTACCTACAGGGAGTGCAATTCATCTCCCCTATTTAACAGGGAGTACTGGAACCCCCCAGTACCTAGAAGCCGATCCAAACAACAGGTAGAAGCTGGGGTGGTGGAGGGTGAGCGCAATTGTGCAAAGCAAATGAGCAAGCAGAGGCAGCGCAGGCAATGAGCAGCGTAGGGAAGGTCTGACTGTTGCTTTTAGAAAGGTGCTCCAAGGTAATGTGTGCATGTGATTGGATGAAATGAGTTGTGTTAATGTGATTAGTTGATTATGGAGCGTGTGAGAATGCGATTTCTGAAGCTGACTATTGGTCAACTGCTGTAGAGTTCCCTGACTGAATTTGTTCTGTGCAATCCATGTGTGCTAACGCTCATTTGTGCTAACTGTGAAACAATGCCCAAAATCTTAGGTAACTAGCTATAACTAGTAACTTTATTTTACATAAAGATTTTTTTAGTCACATAAAAGTTTTACTTGTATGGTCTTCTTGGCTATATTGTTTTCACGTACTTTAGCCTACATCATATTGGCTTAATTGTTAGGCCTAAAGGATTTTCTAAATTTCCTTGCTTTTGATCATTTTACTGTCACATGCAGTCTTAATTGTCACATGCATGGATTTCTTCACATTTCGACCATGGTTATAGCCCCAACAGAGCCTTCTCTGGTCATAACTGAGATCAATATGGAACAGTGTAATGTTAAAAGCTTCAACTCATTAGAGGATATCAGGTTGTTATTCTTGTCTGTGTGTGAGCGAGCTCTTGTTCCATATGCTATCATTTATGTTATTTTATTCTTTTTGGCTGGCCTGACTTCCTTGCCCAGACAAAGTTACTGTTAAAATGCTGGCTTGAGTTGCTTCCTTGTGAAATATTGCTGAAGCATTGTTTACAAATAGCAAAGCAATTGTCTTTCTTACAGCTGAAATGTACCTAGGCTAACAGTATGCTATCAGTAAAATATCCCAAATCACACACCCTCCTTTTTCCATTGTTAATAGGCTGTCATTCCACTAAAATCTGAATATAAGGACTAAATATACAAATGTAGAATTTTTGGTCTCTGTCATTAATACCGTCATCAACTTAGTCTCCTAGAAATATGCATTATCCTGTCACGACAGACACACTGTCAGGAACTAAGCAACGAAAAGTGCGGAATGGTCCCATATTGTGCGGAGGAGCCTAGCACCACCACGCCCCCAATCCCCCTGTCCCTCGACCTCCCAGATAATGGTGGGATGTGTGAATTCAATACATTGGTGCCTGGTACAAATTTGGATGTTTCCTGATTCAAAATGAAGACAACCAAGGATTGTCACACCTACAACTCTAACTCATATCTTCCCAGTGACGCATCAGAATCCCTGCCTACCGGCCCACACTGCTGATTGGATTCTCATTCCAGTGGCGAAGCTCTGTCGGAATGCTGAATATCAATAATGGATTTTAATTTGCCTCCTGTGTTTGCATTCACCAGGAGACATTGTTATGTTACAGCAGTGTTTAAACATTGAGATGCCCCTGCTCTTCTGAAACTGAACGAAATTTCCTCCCCCTATTCCATTCTGCACCCCCCTATGCCCTCATCCAGGACACGTTTCTTCCTCTGCCTGTGGTAGTAGAACACAACTGAGTTAAGTATTGTGTTTAGTCACTCTGGACTGGAAATTACAGTGTGAGTCATGGTGAGAGAGGGCCTGCTCTGTCATTCTCTCTATCACTTCTTTGGTGTGTGTGTGAGACAGAGAGAGATTCAGATGTTGTGTTTCCAATCAGCCTTTCCTTTTTTGTGTTGGTCTTTTGGAAATATCACTTTTGAGATCTGGATCTATGATAGATCTGTGATGCACCACATGGAGATGTACTGTAGTTCTCCTATTTTGTAGAATTACTTAATTACATATGTTGGGCTGGACACAGAGGGGCAAAGAGGCTAGTTGTCTGAATGTAGTTGAATTTCAGCAGATAGTACAGATGTACAGATTTGGCATGTTATATCAATTTTACTGTCTTTACATTGTGCTTAATATTTATTGAAAATGTCTTGGAGATTCATAAATGCAGCAGATTGGCCCTCTCCCACCTACATCTTGGATCTCCTGCAGTTGAGAGGACTGATCATGTGATGTAGTGATGATGTCACAGCTGGATATCTTGGAGAACCCAGAACTGCTGGGAGTGTGACATCAAGGCTAGGAGGGGCTAAGCTATCAACCAATCTGGAGGAAGGGGGTGTTACATCACAACTCAGAGCTGTATTCAGTGCATCACAATGAGGAGAGCTCAGGATTTGACCAATCGCACGCCTTCAGTGTTGGTTCAGGGAGGTCTGCCGTCAATCTGTGGAGGGCACTGCGCCCTTGAAGTCAGAGCAGTTAACAGTGATAATTAAGTTAACCAACTTTGGTGTAAATGTTAATTGTGATGAATAATACCAGCATCTAGCTTCTTTGTCAATAGCTGTGGGTAAGCTGGTGCTGTGCTGTGCTCTGTGTGATCTGGGATTGACCAAGATGGAGACTGATTTGTGCAGGGAAGGGGGAGGGGTGTGAGGGACACAGTGGAAGGAGAAAACCCTCTGTCTCATGCACAAGGGCACTCACATGCATGCCAACACACTCATGTGTGAGAATGTGCACAAGCAAAGACACATGAAGACAAGCACACGCACACACACACACACACACGCACACACACAGCAAACTCAGTGCCTCAGTACCACACGCACACGCACACACCCACACCCACAAACACACACACATGCACACTTATACACAAACACACACACACACATACACACACACACACACACACACAAAGCAAACTCAGTGCCCTGTGCACTAGAGAGGTAATCTCAGACACAAGGAAAGGGTATATCTACTTGGCTGTGTCATTAATGTCATTAATAATGTAGAATGCCTTTTTTTTGCTTTATTATCAATGTACCCCACCACTGTTCTTAAAGATACTGTTGGTGCAGTAAGATAAAGGCTGTACAGGAAAGATTTAGGGAAATGTTTTTATTTGTGCTTGGGTTCGTGGTGTTGTGTGTGTGCGCACATGCGCGTCTGTGTGTGTGTGTGTGTGTGTCTCTGTATGCATTTGGAACACAATCCAGAGGATCAATACACGGTTTCATATTTTTAATTCCCTAAAAGAGCAGTAGGATTCATGAGCAGTATGAACGCACTAGCCAGTGGAACTCATTTTCACAACTGAGCGTATTTGCCTCTGAGGAGATAAGAGCGTCATTTCCATTTATTTCTTTAAAACACACGCTAAGTCCAGGTTCATCCTTTTATTGTTGGTTCTTCATCTTTTATTTGAATTTATTATTACTTTATTAATGTTTTTATAATCAAATATGAAAATTTTAAATGAAAATAAGTTATAATTGTTTGTGCTTTTTCATACATGTATGATTATGTTTTTAAGCACTGCAAACCACTTTGCAAAAATTATTATTATTATATATTTATTATTATTATTATTATTATTATTATTATTATTATTATAATAAACCAGTTTAGACATTATAGATGATAAACCCCCATAATGAGCAGATGAGCACAGATCCTTACCCTGGTGTGGTTTTTCTGGGATGTTACATTGGATTTTTGCCCCTGGAATTGTGGGTATTTCTCTGCTTTCCTGCTTCAGGGAAAAGCCTATAAATAAGAGCTCTCATGATCCATTCATGTGCAGTGAAATATGCTCCATCAGTGCATACATCAGTACGGTCACAGCGCCCTCAGAAATGAGCCTTTCCATTGCTTTGATTCCTTATTCCAAGCAACATAAGAATTATGGAATATATTATTTTACAAATGTGTGAAAGGTGTATGTGTGGGTGGCTGGGTGGGGGCTTGTTAATCAGTAATTCCTTGTGCTTGCTAGATAAGCCACTGTTCAGGCTTTGGCTGTGATGCATGACCATGTAATGTCTGATATCACCTCTGGTCTCTAGCCTGCAAGTATGTGCACCCAGGTGTGGATGTGTGATCACTGTAGCAATAACACTTTACTGCCGTTTATATGCTTCTAAAAATATGCTCATATAACACAGTTCACCTGACTGCCAAAGAGCTTTTATTTTATTTCATGCATATGATGCAGTTAGTCAGTCTCAGGGTTATTGCATGTGTTGTACAGATGCATTGCGTGCATTTTATATGGTACAGTTAAGTACCAGCATGACCATGAAAGTGTGTTTTGGAGTGTGTGTGAAGGAGTTTTGTGCAGCTTCTGTGGTATTGTGAGCCAGACCTGTTTACCACTAATGTGAACTGTCAGCTGGCTGTCTAACATTAGCTAAGTTAGCTAAGTTCTTTTTCGGTAGTAATCAGACTGTTTGTGCAGTGGATTTGGATAGCTTAAAGGCGGGACAGTTAGCAGCAGAGATCATTTCTTCATATCTCCTCCCATGTGGTTGTGTGTGCATGTACGTGTGTGCGTGCTCGTGCGTGCGTGTGTGTGCGTGCTTGTGCGTGCGTGTGTGTGTGTGTGTGTGCGTGCACGTGCATGCATGTGTGTGTATGTGTGTATGTTTAAGACAAAATGATGGGGGGAGGGGCACATGGCAGCAACACCACCCACTCTCATCAGTGAAAGTTTCTGTAGTAACATGGGATTTCCATGACTTACCAACTGTGCATAAGTATTTGGCCAGTTTCTGTTTATTTTGTACTCTCTATTTCTCCATTTTTCTCTCTTATACATGAGCAATTGGTCTACTTAGTAAGAATATCCCATCTCTCCCTGCATGTTGAGGCATGTCTCTACAATGACACTGATTTGATTACAGCTTTACTTCCAGTATTGCTAGCTCTTTTGTAAATGACTTTGGCTAAAAGCGTCTGCAAAATGGCTTTATTTTAAATAGTAGATTAGCAGAATATACTGCCTGACTGTCATCCTGCCAAATCACTGGGCTCCAGTGAATGGATGTACTTCACATATGATACTGAGTGTGATAATGGCACCCAAAGAATGAAATGGATACCACTAACTGCAGCTCAACTGGTGCATTTTTTAAACGATTGTGTGCTCATCTCTGTTCTCCCAAGAGACGGTACAGCAATAACTGGGGTCTACTGGGGGCATACAATCATGTAGATATGGGTCAGCAGCTTCAGTTAATGTTCACATCAACCATCAGAATGTGGAAAAAGTGTGATCTAAGTGACTTTGACTGTGGAATGATTGTTGGTGGCAGACGGGGTGGTTTGAATATCTCAGAAACTGCTGATCTCCTGGGATTTTCACGCATGCTAGAGTTTGCAAAGAATGGTGCAAAAAAAAAAAAAAATCCAGTGAGCAGCAGTTCTGCAGACAGAAACGCCTTGTTAATGAGAGACGTCAGAAGAGAATGGCCAAGACTGGTCCAAGCTGACAGGAAGGTGACAGTAACGCAAATAACCACACATTACAACAGTGGTATGCAGAACAGCATCTCTGAACACAACATGGCATAACTCTAAGTGGATAGGCTACAGCAGTAGAACTCTAAAAAATAAGTTTATAAATAAATACCTAATAAAGTGCTTGGTGAGTGTATATGTTGGGTCATACAGGTATAAATTCTGTAATATTCTTTTCACCAATTTTCGTCACGTCATTTTCACCAAAGTCTTATTAACATGTGCATTGTGATTTCTTTGTTTGGCTTAGTCAACAGCAGAATAGCAGAAACAGTACTTTACAGAAACATATGTGATAGCAGCATCAGTAACAGCAATAGCATTAGGAGAATTGGAAGCAACTGTCATCACAGTAGTATTCGAAGTTTCCTTAGTGGCAGCGACTGTATCATTAGTACTAATATCCACTGAAGTAAGACTAGTTAGCCTTAATATTATTAATGTAAGACAGGTTGCAGTATTGGTGGCAGTATAATACAGATATCAGTAATTTCTGTAGCAGTGTGGCAAATATTGCACAACAAAAGACAGTTGTATCAGTAACAGTAATGGCACCAATGGCGCTGTAGTAGAGATAGCACTGACATCAGCAATAATACCTTAATGGAGATAGCAGGAATAGCTGCCGCATTATGGCTAGCACTAATACGTTATGCCTTTTCACAGTGATGTACTGTGCTCCTGCGGTGGCAGTCCCTCTGCCCCTCAGTATGGCATTCTGCGCTATTTTTAAAGCTACAACACCTGAGGCACCATCGTGCAACAGAGCGAGCACGAGAAGGGGATTGTGGCGTCATCACATCCTTACATACTGGATTCCAGAAGCAGTAAAACAGCACAGTCCTACTCTGACTGCTCATCCAATCACATCAAGGCTGGTTCTTCCTATTGTAAACTATGCTTGTGGGTGGAAAACAAACACACATGCTTCCACACACAAACACACACACACACATTACCTGGCTCTGCTGTCAGTCATTTTCTGAAGGGTTTGTTCTTCAAGCAAACCCTTTGTGTTTAGGTTGAATGTTGAATTAAGAGGCTGCAGCCAGCTTTCTGAAAGGACAAAGGAGCTGTCCATTCACAGTCTCACAACAGTTGCAGTTCTGAGAACAGCGAGAGAACACACTGAAGAGAATAACAGCATTTCTAAGGGCATGGCCACATCTCTCCCAAACACAAAGGCACACACACGTCGTACGGGACATATGGGCATGTGAAAGATCCATATTTCATTACCGCAAAACTGCCAGAAGAATGAGAGCACAGGCTGTGTTCGCCCATGCAAGGTGAGGGAGAAATGTGGTGGTAAAAAGTGGGCTAAAATCAAGCCCCAAGGAAATACAGCATGTGATCTCAAGGGCTAAGAAAGGACACTATGTGTGTGTATGTGTGTGTGTGTGTGTGTGTGTCTCTGCGTGCATATGCGTGCGTGTGTGTGTATGTATGTGTGTGCGTACGTGTCTGCGTGCGTGTGTATGTGTGCGTGTGTGTGCATGTGTGTGTGTATGTGTGTGTGTGCGCGCGCATGTCAGTCGGTACGTAACACAATACCCGTGAGACGGTGTGCAGGGCACCCATATTCTGTGACTTGTGGTCCTGGAGCTTCATGCTGTTTTAATTATTCAGGGAGAGGGCAGAATGGGCATCCCTCGGGATCTGAACCCGTCTAAGGCTCATATTGATATGGCTGCTGGTTGCAATTCAATGAAGGCTTTGTGTATTTTTGCATCCTTATGTTTCTACATTTGTGTTTGTTTGTCAGTGCATTATTATGTATTAGTATGCATGTGTTTGTGTGTGTGTGTATGTGTGTGTGCAGCTCTATGCAGGAGGTATACTGATTCATTACCCCTCTTGCGAGGACTACCCCCACCCTCACACACACACACACACACACACACACTCACCAGTAGGCACCTGATCAATCACTGAGGACTCAAAACTGAGGTTCACTGTTTGTGCTGATTACAGAATAATAATTACATTAACAATTATCATGTCTGCTGTCGTGCATGCTAAATAGATTGGATCGTTATCATTATCAAGTGAAGCTGTCTAAGTTAGACTTCCTACTGAAATGCCAGCTGGACCCCCATTAAACCTAGAGGAAAGTAAGAAAGTAAGATAACATATGCTGGCCTTTTTGCCATTAACATTCAGTTAGCCCCAACATTCTCCACAGCTCAAAGGCTTCTGGGTACAGTGTGGTCTGGGTGTCTCAGTATTGGAGTATTATCTCTGAAACACAATTTAAAATTCATGCTTTTCCAAATAAAGGCAGAAACACTTGTTTGGTCACTAATGAAAATGTCTGTTGATAAAAAATTTCAGAGGTCTGTTTTGTCTTAGTTGGCAGCTTTACTGCAGTTTGCCGGGACTGTCATTTTTGACCCAGTTCTGAACATGTTCTGACCTAGTTCTTCTCTGAGGAAGCAATGACCTTCCTACAGTCCTACAGGCCAAAAAGCTAAACATAAGACACAAAGGTTGAGAAGGAGTCCGTTTCCAGCAGTGCTGTGCATAATTGGGGGTACCCTCAGGATTTCAGTTACTTATAAACAGTTTACCCTCTCATGTTAATCCGGTGCCTGCTGCTCTTGATATTTTTTATTATTGATTTGAGTATTCCTCTCTGAATGAATGCCATTGCCAACAGAAATAATCACACAAAGAATTTCATTCAGTGTATTGGTTAATGATTGGTTAACACATAACAGCTTGTGCTAGTGGCATTTATTGGTTAGCTAGTAACTAGGGCAAGGGAATCCAAACTTATTATTGCACATGATGGGGCATTCTTCATTTAAAAACTGATTGCAATAGTTTCATTGAGAATGTTTGTAACTGTTGCTTCTCTTCCAGACCTCATCCAGGCAACCAATGAAACCAATGTGAACATCCCGCAGATGGCTGACACGCTTTTTGAGAGGGCGACCAACGCCAGCTGGGTGGTGGTTTTCAAGGCCCTGGTCACCACACATCACATGATGGTCCATGGAAATGAGGTGAGAGGGCAGATCAGAAGACAAATATTGTTTTCAGCACAAGATGTTTAGAGTATCGGGATCTCTAACCTATCCACTGGGATCCCTGCTCCATCATACCGAGGAGGCCTGCTACTGTTTTCCTTCTCTCCTCCTGTTGTTGAGTATCTTTAATGCAGCAATTCAATGAGTCATCCATAATTGAGATGCTTGGATGCCCAGGTTTGCATTGCAGAAATTCTCTCCTTACGATTTTGGCATTCCAGTGTGGAGAAGAAGGTTTCACCTGTTTTAATTCCCCTTGGTGGCTGTTTTATCATTTTTATGTAATTTTTATTTACGGAGAACCAATAAAGTGAAAAATATAAAGGTGTGCTGCAGGACAGAACATACATTGCCATGGTATTGTCAGTTGTCATGCCCCTCATGAATGTCCATGAGATGAATCAGAGAGCTCTGGTCGGAGCAGCACCAGTCAATGATTTGAATTGAATGCAGGCAGCTTCAAAAGAGGTGTGTGGTGTGACTTCCAGCTGGCTGAAGACAGGGTTGGCAGCTGCATTCTGGACCAGTTGCAGTGGTTCTACGGTACAGGACGGCACACAGGTCCATATGGCGTAGTTGCAGGTCCAGACAGTGGTCCGGGTTACAGGTCCAGACAAGAAATGACAAGGGCTTGGAGAAATGGCTGTGTAGCCTCTGCAGTGCAGAAGTGGTGGATACTTCTGGCATTGTGAAGGGAGAATCTGCAGGGCCAGCTGGTTGCTGTAGTGCTTCCCAAAAAGGCTGGCCATTCAGGGTCGGAGCAAGGTTCTTAGCTGAGTGTGAGGAAAATGCTGCAGAGCCACTGACAGTCATGGGTCCGTGGGGAACCCATTGAGACAGTCATGGGTCCGTGGGGAACCCTTTGAGGTTGAGCTCGAGGTGGTGTTTGGACATGTTAGCCAGGCATGCATACACTCTCAGAAAGAATGTGTTAATATCTAACACACTTCTCTTACTACTTTTGTGTTACTGTCCACACATTTTGTGTCAAAGTTATTACTTTTTGTATAATTGCTAAAATTGTATAATTTTACTTTTAGAAGATTGCATTTTATTTGTTGTTTTTAACACGTCTGTTTTGAGAACCTGGATTTTGAAAAACCTTTAAAATGCATTTCTCTTTTTAAAATATTCACCCCTCTGAGTGAGTACTTTTCCTTTGGCAGCAATTACAGTACAGTTCTGTGTCTTCTCAGTTATTTTTTTTGTAAATGTTGCACATTTTTGGAGTTTTTGACCATTTCTCCATGCAAATTTACTCCAACTCTGCTATGTTTGACAGACTTTTCATACCCTTCTCCAGCTGATAAAAAAACTCAGTTTCATATACAGTTCCAATGGCCTTCACAGCATGACTGATCTGACCTGCTGTTTCAGACAAAATTTATTCTGCAACTGTTCAGTTGAAGGGGGGGAGAGATACAATTTTCAGGTTTTTATTACAATATAATTCAGAAATAATATTTCATTTTTACATTACATGGAGTTATGTATATAGGTTTTAAAAAATATTAAACATTTACAGAATATATATTACTATTTAACTTTGCAACACAGCAAAATGAGAAGTATTCAAAACTTCCTGAAGGCACTGCACCTATATGATAAGGAAACAAAGACAAATTGAAAGATTGAAATCATCAGGGACGTGACTTTCTGAGTCAGTTAGCCCAGGATCAGGAGTGGAGTGATGAGCTGGCATGGTGGGACAGATTAAGTCAAATGAAGAAGGGAGATACTGTAGGAGAGGAGAGGATGGGGGAGGGATGAGAGGGCAGCAGAGCACAGAGCAGTGGGAGATAGAGCGTGGAGTTTGCGACAGACGTAGATTAAAGGGGTGGATGTACGGGGTGGGGGGGTAGGGCTTAGGGACAGGAGAGAGGTGCAGAGAGAATGATAAATAATGGTGGCTGTAAATGTGAAATAGTGATAGCTCCTGGTACAAGATAAGGTGCAGGAGGGAGGTGAAGGTAGAGGTCTGTGAGATGTGGAGCTGGAGGTTGAAGTCACATAGGAGCTGAACGCAGACCTCAGGGAAGAAGCAGAGTAGAGCTCCCAGCTCCTATAGAAAAGACCCAGCAGACCCAGGGGATGATACAGAACTACAATATGAAATCTACAAGGAACAGTGACCGCAGGGAATTAGAAAAAGGAGACGAAGAAAGAAGGAACAGATGACATTTGAAACATCCATTAGAGGGAGAAAAGGAGACCGATGCCCCCCTCCTCTGCCTGTGGGTGTGGGTGTTGGAGGTAGAGGGAAGAGCCGCAGGAGTGGCTGTATTATCGGGTGTGATTCACGTCTTGGAGAGAGCCAATGACTGCAGGGAGAGCAGGGAGGCCCAGGCTGAGATGAAGTCCACCTTCTGGACTATTGATTGGTAGTTTCAGAGACTTCCTGCAGCTACAGGTTTCAGAGTAGTGGATGAAGACAGCTGGTTGGCGAGACTGTGGCATTAAATCCGACAACATAGTTATGGCAAACCAGGGAAATACGCCACTGTATTTAAATTGCCAGCATTATTGCATATCACTGATTCTTCTTTGATGAAATATATAATAGAGACAGGGTGACAGCATATTCCTAGTTCATGGCAACTTCTTTTAAAATCGTGGAAGCTGCTCATGGGTTATTTATTTCCACAGAGGTTCATCCAGTATCTGGCCTCCAGGAACACACTCTTCAACCTCAGCAATTTCCTGGACAAGACCGGCTCTCATGGTGAGTGTTGGGGAAACACCCTTTTCCCAGCGGTTCAGGAAAATGTCAGGTGGAGACACAAGCACAGTACAACACACTGATATGTTTGCACATCATTTTTATGAGAGCTAGTCTAGTGATTTCACCTGTCAGTCTGCAATTGAATCAATTAAAATCTAACATCTTCCTAAATACAATACATTATTTGCCATACATATACTGCAATACAGAAAATTAGTGATTTGTTGTATTGCCGCTGACGGATAAAGGCCTGGCATATGAATTGAAGCTAATAAAATTGCCAGCAGTAATGCCGTTATGGGCATTTTAAATCCATTAATACAATTTAAATTGATGAACTGAATGGACTGGACTGGAATGTTAGCCCAAGCCAAATAAACTGCCCTACATGACACAGTAAATACTTGTCTCAGTAGTGCCCTGAGCACCTTTTCCTGTATCAGTGAATAGCACTGACACCTTTACCTGCTTAATTGAAAGCCCTCAAGCCACCCATCCAAATGTGTTCCTGTACGATGAGATGGCTCTGAGTTGATTGTGCATGAATTGTGTTCCAGGCTACGACATGTCAACCTTCATCAGACGCTACAGCCGCTACCTGAACGAGAAGGCGTTTGCGTATCGACAGATGGCCTTCGACTTCGCCCGAGTGAAGAAGGGGTGCGTCAGTGAAAAAGGGATTCATTTTTACATCGCTTCCGTGTTGCTACTGAGTGGAATCCATCATGATTTAAACGTGCTATGAGAAACAGGGCATAAAGTAATGTGTGTCGTATAAAAGGAATATGGAGTGTAAATGAGTCTTTACCCAGACAGGCAGCTGCCGCAGGTGCCAGCCGCGATTCACAGTCGCTCCTCACAACAGTTGTTTTGGTATTCAGTGTGGCTGCGCCGTGTCTGTGCCGTGACGAGGGTTTCGGCTCTGCTTGTGATAGAGTGTTTCGTACAAAGTTGCAGCTTCGGCCTCTTAAATAACAGCTGAATCACTACATCGCTGCAGCCTGGCAGCCTCTCTCTCTCTCTATCTGCAGTCTGCCAGGGCTGATGCCTCTTCAGGGAGGGCCAACCTGACTGCACACTTATTTCATCCTGAGCACAGCGTGATTGCGTCCCAAATACATACATCTCATGCTGAGTGCGCTCTAGTCTCATGCTAAGGGTACACTCGCCTCGTTCAATGTGCACTCTTATTGTGTCCTAGATAAAATTATTGTGTAACCGAGACACAAAATTGTGTGGTCAGGTGTGTGCAAATGGGATGAGATTAGCAGGATAAATCACAATCCCATTGCACACAAATATCAATATGGTTTACTGTGATTTACCCACTGGCATGTGCCACAATTATTTCCCAGTATCTTACTAGCTAATAGGTTTAATGTGATTTTTTTATGTTTTTTGTTTTTAATTTTTGGTAGGAGCCATTTATTAGGATATTTGAAAATAAGGATGATAGGAATATCACTGTAATCCACAAATTGAGCATAGTACTTTATAACTGCCACTGCATACAGCAGGCACTTAACAACTTGGCGGATCTTTTAACACACTTGATAAGGGAGACCCTTTCTTTAAACACAATCCTCCATCTTCTGCTTTTGCTTTGCTCTTATAGCACACCCAGCGACCTTATCTCCTCCATCATTTTGATAAAAATCTCTGGCCACCTTGCTAACTCCAGCTTTCTGTGATCAATACTTGCTAGCCCACAAAAAAGACAGGCTGTTTTCTCACTGGGTGCTGCTAACTGCAGTGTGTAACCACCCTGCCCATGGTCTATAGGACTGTAGATGCAACTAGATAACTTTCAGTTTAACAAGACCTAAACAAACATGTCGCAACGTCTCTAAGGCTAGCTAGCATAGCTACAATGAGCTAACCATTGTAGTTTCATTTTTGTTAAGTTATGTTGCCCCCTTGGACATTTTGCCATGCAGGGTGTTTGCGTAGTCTGCCTTGTGGTTGCATTGGCCCTGTCCACAGTGAACACAGTTTCCACACTGAGTGACGGACCCACAGTGATGTGGTTGCTGTCTCTGCTGTGTCACAGTGCTGACGGGGTGATGAGGACGATGAGCACAGAGAAGCTCTTGAAGGGCATGCCAACTCTCCAGGGCCAGATCGACGCTTTGCTGGAGTTTGATGTGAGTACGAGCAGTAAACTCACCTGAGCGATGTTCTGCTGGAGTTTTATGTGAGTACGGGCACAAAACTCACCTGGGAGTCGCTCCGCTGGAGTTTGATGTTAGTACGAGCACTGAACTCGCCTCAGCGTTGTTCTGCTGGAGTTTGATATGGATACAGAGGGGACAGTCAAACCTGGAGTTATAACAGTGCAGGCTTCTGTTAATCTTCACATCAGATTCATTGGATAAGCAGCAATGACTGAGTGAAGAAAACATTATGCCTACAGTCATATGGAAAAACAATAAATATCACAAGCCACCACTGGGGGTACTATTCAGCATTAAAGTGATCAGGTGGGTGTGTGTTGCAATGTTGTTATTGGTTCAACTGTACATGAGTACTTTTGCATTCAGTGCACAGGATGAATATTTACAGGATTAATATTTCAAACAATATGATTATTGTACTTAGATTATACTTAGTATGTGGTTGCCAGGTTTAAAACTGAAGGGTTATGCTCATTTCAGTTTTTAATGTTTCATCTTTCTATTTCTCTCTCCCTCTCTTTCTCCCTCTTCCTCATTTTCTTCCTCTACTCTTTCTCTACCGTTTACAGGTTCATCCTAATGAACTTATAAATGGAGTGATCAATGCAGCATTTCTCCTGCTTTTCAAGGACCTGATTAAGTTGTTCGCCTGCTATAACGATGGGATTATTAATTTACTAGGCATGATATTTTATACGTTTGTCCCTCTTTAATGTGCTGTAAAATTAGAGTGTGTTAGCAGTATCATGTAGTAAACTGTGCTCATGTGTTTTTCTATATAGTGCAGTTTAAGTATTTGGGCAGTGGTACAATTTCTGTTCTTTTGGATTTGTACATTGGATTTTAAATTAAATAATGAATTTGAGGGTATGTACATCCATATCGGGTTGTCTGTGTACAAATTACATCCCTTTTGATACATAATCCCTCCATTTTAGGGGACCGAAGGTAATTGAACATTTGGCTTCTCAGCTGCTTCTGATTAGTCAGGTGTATTCAATCGCTTTCTCCATGCAGGCATAAGAACCTTTCAATATCTAGTCTTGATTCTAGGCTTTTGATTGCTTATGGACTGCACTATATAGTGGAGCCTTTTGACAGAATTGATATGATAATCATTGTAAAATTATATCTGGAAGTTTTCTTGTTTTTACAGAGAAATTTTTTGAAATGAAGAAAGGACAATGCAGGGATGCCCTTGAGGTGTACAAGAGATTCCTCACACGAATGACCAGGGTGTCCGAGTTCCTAAAGATAGCGGAGGTACCTGCATTCCCTCGCAGCAGAGCTGATGTTCTCCTGCTCTCCAGTTAAATACACCGCACCTTCTTTGACCAGATGTACATTTCACTGTTAAGCCTTGTAACATGCTCATTCATCCTTTCACCTTGATTTTACAGCAAGTAGGGATCGACAAAAATGATATTCCTGAACTTACTCAGGTAGGTCCCTTGTTCAGTCGATCCTTCAAACCACTATTGTTGTCTCTCCATTGAGGTTGGGGGGGTCTGTAGAACATGCACTATAGTCTACTAACATTGCATGTCAGTGTTCAGTGTTGTTTAACATGGGGGGTGCATGCATTGTCGGCTTAGTCTACAACTCCTAGAATCCCCTGCTTCAGCAGTTCTGGCCAATCACACTGTACCCTCCTTCCAGTCCCGGCCAATCACAGATGTCCACGGCAGAGCTGACAGGTCATCTCCCTCTCATATTCTGACCTCCATACCCTCCACCTGCTCCCCCCACCGGTGTGGTTATTACAGACTTGCCCCCCTCTGTTTTCACTTCCAGAGGTGCAGATTGATCTCACGAGCTGAGAGTGTGAGTAGTGCAGAGCACACAGAGCATTTGAGCAAAAGACAAAAGGAGCAAAAGTCATTGAGTTTCCTAACCGACCGCTAAACGAGCTGCTCTCGGACACCGCACTGTGACTGAAAGATGCGATAGTGATCGGAAAGTCAGAGACCGGCTGGGGTATTCCGCTGCTAAGATCTGGACCGCAGACTAATTGGTTCAGCCATTTTGAATCTTAGTTCACTGGAATGTGACTGGAATGTCCATAATGTTAAAAACACACTTAAAGCGCTGATGGTCTAAACCCTCTTTTCAGCAGGGGGGTCCCGACCTTGAAGGTACTGTAGGGGGTCCCTGACCAGCTGGCATGTGCATAGATAGAATCCCCCCCCCCAACCCTTGGTCCACAAACACAATGCCCTCACCCCTTGAGACTGGGTGGGAGCGGTCTCTGGATCAGAAACAGTTGAAAACCCCTGGTCTAAATTAATGCCTGTCAATCTCGTTCAAAGCCTGACCCGCCGATGAGGTGCTGTGCTTGTGATTGACGTTTACTGTGCGTGGGGGGAGGTGTTACTTCAGACAAGATGGTGTCGTGAACAGAAGTGGGTCTGATATTGTGGAAGCTCTATGGGTAGTGCTATTTTCCGATCCTGGCAGACAGAGCGAGCTCTTGATTTGCATTAAGCATCAGCTAAATAACTGTAATGCATTAAAGCATGCACAGGATGTTCCCCAACATGAGCAACGCCATTGGCTTCATTGAGACCTGGAACAGATGCTGGGGGTAGGATATGCTGGGGGAGTGTGCATGGGTCCACTGCGCTGTTAGCACAGAGAACTTCCGAAGGAGTCAACCTCATGAGTCTGGAAATGGGGATATGGGTGGGGTTCATTGCTTGAGGGGTATGACATAACAGGGTAGCCTGTAGCGTAGTGGTTAAGGTAAATGACTGGGACACGCAAGGTCGGTGGTTCTAATCCCAGTGTAGCCACAATAAGATCCGCACAGCCGTTGGGCCCTTGAGCAAGGCCCTTAACCCTGCATTGCCCCAGGGGAGGATTGTCTCCTGCTTAGTCTAATCAACTGTACATCGCTCTGGATAAGAGTGTCTGCCAAATGCCAATAATGTAATAATGTAATGCATAAATGGCAAATACCTGCAGACGCTAACCTGGAGGACCTGGAGTTGAGTAGCCTTGGGTTAGAGGATGACGGATGTGGATAGGGCATGACAGGTGACAGATGGTGTTATGGGGTTACAGGCTTGTTAGGGAATGGTATTGGTAGAGCAATGAGTGGGGATGGGGGTGAAGAATGGGGCTTTATTTCTGCTTCAGATTGCAAACTGCTAAATTAAATTTTATGCTAAAATGATTTCCTTTTAGATTAATCTAAATAAAAATAAATGGAATGTCTGTCACATTTGGGAAGTTGTAATCTGTGTATTATGCAATACAATTCCAGGCCGACTCAGTAGGACTGTTTTAACAATAATTGCAATTCAACAATATCAGCTGTTAGCTCGCTGCAGATGAATCCTGTGTCGACGGGTAATTTGAGGATCCTTAGTGTACATGGTCACCTTCACAGCGAGCTGTCAGATGACACACTGGTGGGAGAATAACAAGTGCTAACATGAGAGAGGTTTTGCAGAAAATTTAAGCAAACTGTGTCAGAGTGAATATTTATCTAATGAGCCTCATTCCTCTTTTTTCATCATGAGTACTCTTTGGCCAGTGAGACTCATTGTTCTTTGATGACAAGTAGTGTTTGGCCTATGAGATGCTTGCTGTACTCTATTGTGTTTGTTGTGAGCATGCTGCAGTGCATTGTGGATTGTGTTGGCCTGTTGATTGGCAGGGTTTGATTTTTAATGCAGTACATCAGCATGAGCATGCCTGATTGTCGAGTGAGAGGACACCTGAAGCTCGAGAGGAGATATCTTTCTGTGATTCTTTTTACTTTATTTGTTTTTTAGTTTGTTTCCATTACCACTGGCCTTCTGTACAGACCTCATGTAGTTCATCTCTCTTTATCTCACATGATTCACTGACTTTGCCTTCACACGTGGCTCCTATGTTCCTGACTTCTTGACCTGTGACCTTTGTTGGTTTCCGACATTGACCTGGGACTCCTGTGTGTTCTGATGTCTACGTTGACTTTTCAACCTTTGACTCCCATGTGTTTCTCACATCTATGAAGACCTCTTGCATGTGCGTGTGTCTGACCCTTACATTCACCTATGCTGTCTGTATTTCTTACAGGCCCCTGAGAGTCTCCTGGAATCCTTGGAGACACACCTGAACACTCTTGAGGGGAAGAAAGGGTGAGCTGTGGCTTTATCTGATATACATATTACTGCCGTACACCCAGTTCTTACAGTAGTGATAACTGAGCAATATCTATCACTCAGAATCTCACCTGGAATACACCCCTGCTACACAGGCCTTATAGTTGCGATGGGTGTGACTATAAAAGATAGGTTTGTTTGACTGCATTGAAATTAATATTTCATTAGTGGGACATACTGTAGGTATCACTTCTATTGGATCATTACCTAGAGCATGCAGTGAGCATGCTAATGTTGCTCTTTTCTGTCTTGCCTTAATGGAAATAAACAGTGAGGGGTGAGTATTTTGCTGTTCTCCTGTACTGGTGTGTATTTCTCAGAGTGTTGACATGGACTTAAGTTCATCTTGTGATTTTCATTTTGTGATTTAACCCATTTTGAACATGAGGTTTGGGGATTGACCTCAAATGTGCTGTGAATCCCATCATCACAAAGTGTCATTTTGTGATGCCTGCAAACCCTGAAACATAATATTTTGTGTACAATTAAGGAAGTTATAGTTACCCACTTATAGTGGGTGTGAATATCAAATCAAATACTTTTAGTGGGTAACTACGTTTATACCCACTTATAGTGGGTAACTACACCTGCATGCTACTGTGGTACGATAAGTACTGTGGTAATGTGTGCTGTTATCAAAGACGTGTTGTCTTTGGCATGGATTCTTTATTCCAATGTTTTTGGTTTCATGATACAACATGACTGCTATGTGATGTTTTGCTTGAGTGTTTCTAACTTTCTTTAACTCTGTTTTTAGGTCACCAACTAAGGTGAGGAACTATTTCCTTTTCTTGTTCTATTGTTATTCTTCATTTGACATAACTTGGCTTGCATGTTTCGCTAGTGCACTCTGTATTTTAATATTAAATGTACTGTTAATTACTGTACATTCAAAGAAGCCCATTTGAATATAAACTGATTTCTATGAACACACCAGTGAAATGTCCACACGCGGTTTGACTTCTGGATCTCTCCCTATGTCAGGGGTCTCCTTCGAATAACGGCACACCAACCAGCACTCCAGCCAAGACCTCCGACTCCACCTCTCCCCCTCCCGAGCCCTTTCCCACCGGGGCTGCCTCCAAGTACGTAACCACTTCCTGCCCTGCCTCCACCTTCACTTCCTGTTGAAAGACTATTGCGGGGGGGGTGAATGATAGTTGAGTATTAACTCTCTATCTCCCTCTCTCTCTCTCTATCTCCCTCTCTCTATCTCCCTCTCTCTCTCTCTTCCTCTCTCTCCCGCTCTCTCTCTATCTCCCTCTCTCTCTCTTTCTCTCTCTATCTCCCTCTCTCTATCTCCCTCTCTCACTCTCTCCCTCTTTCCCTCTCTCCCTCTCTCCCTCCCTCTCTCTCTCTCTCTCTCTCCTCTCGCAGTGCTCTGTCTAATGACCTGTTGGATCTTGACCTCCTGTCAGCCGCCCCCCAGCCAGCAGGGGCAGCAGCTGCAGCTGCTCCAGCCACATCGTCCTGGGGAGGTCATTTCCGCTCCTCTCATTACCTCAGCTCTATCCTAGCCCTTTCCTAGCTGTCACTCACAGTGACCCTGCTTTAAAGTGCTGTTGGTCAATCAGCACTGTGCAGTCAGTGCATTCGTCAGTTGTCTCGGGGAAAGGTCCTCATGAACACCTTTTTAAGTCGGATGATCAAGTCAGGGAAATCGGGATTCTAGATGCAACACGAATTGGTGACGATTTGTGACGTACTTGCTCTTGCCAACATGGTCAGAAACACAGTCCTGCATGAACTGTAAGAAATGTCATACAATAAAGCCAGTCAAATTTAAAAATTTTAAACAGAGTCTTTGAAAACTATCGTAATGCAGCATTCACCCCCCTGTTGTATTTGCATTCTAACTCCCCGAAATAGCAAAGAATTGTTTGCTATAACTAGCTTGTCGATGGCAAGCCTGGAAGGTCAACAGCCTGACAGGACGTGACCTTGGAATTATAAGGTTCTTTCTGCGTTAGTTTTGAGATATTGAGCTTCAAAGCATCGTAACACAGCAAAACTGAAATCGAGGACATAGTTCAAAATGACAGTCACTCTAAAAGTACTCTGAATATCAAAATCATATCAAATATCCCGATGAACAACATATTTATGACCCTAACTCTTTTTTCAGAAATGTCATTGTAGAAATGTGACCGTCTCGAGGAGCAGATGCACAGCCACACACAATCCTTCTTTCAATTGTCTGTCCACAAACCGCGTGAGCGCGAATGAGTCAGATGGCCGAGTTGTGATGTGTCCCCGGCTCTGAGAAAAATAATGACCTAACATCACTTTGAAAGCAGTGTGAGACTCTGATAATTGCATTCCTGGTGCTTACAGGGTGAGACTGACAGCTGACTCATCTTTGCACCTGCTGCCCTTCTCTGTATCGCTTTTCTAAATGATAGCCTACTGCAGGACTGTTGTTCCTCTGTACCAAAGCAAATAAGGGAATTTCCCCTAGGAGATCTGTTTTACTGCTGGCATTTCAACATCTGTTCGGGTTGAAAAGTATTTTCTTTAAAGATAATGGTATATTTTGTACATGTCTGACCTCTTGTAGCTTGTTTTTTTATCCAGGTTTCTGACAGACATTTTATCTCTCACATTTTATTTCAAATTCAAGATGATTTTTTGACAGGAAATACATTTTTTAAATATTGCCAAAGTGTAAACAGTACATTAACAATTTAACAATCAATTGCCACTATATAAGTAGGTAAAAATGTTATCAGTTATCACTGTCTTGCTCTCTCATACTCCTTCCCTTTCTGTCTTTTCACAGATCTCCTCGGGGAAGGTGAGTCACATCAATACTTGAGCTGAGAATTAGAGGGTTCTATCTGCGTTAGGAGCAGTTTTGAGATATCGAGCTTCAAAGATTCCAGAGCAGATACGACTTTTGAATTTAACATTTTTTCATGCTTTTAAACAGTATTTTTGCAGAAAACCTTACTGCACATTATTCCCTTAATTATTATCCTTCAATTGTTGATGAATAGCAATTCATCCGTCTGTAGGAAGTCAACCTGAGCTGGGCAGTTCCTGTAGGTATCTAGCTGAGTTTATATCTGACCTGGTGCATTCTATTCTCTGTGCTGCCCGATATCAGCAGATTCATGGTGGACACAGAAAATTCTCTAGTTATGCCCCCAAAATGTCCCAAAGACAATATACTCTGCATGTAAAAAATACATTAACATCCATGAGCATCTGGTCCTGTGAACAAATTTTTCTGAAAAAATCCTGTGATAGCAAGTTTCACTGCTTCAACCTACATGGGCACACCTGGCTGTTCCAATGGCAATGTCATTCTCCATCATGGCCTAGGCCCTCGGGTACAGTTCTAAATGATTGTACAGGATGTATATAAGCATGCCTCAGTCTGCAAACACTGTGGTGCTGATGGATTTAGACGGTGGATATTGTTCATGCGCATGCACTATTACTATATTAGCAACAAGAGGTCATTTTCATAAAAGTATTTTATTGTCGGGTCACGCAAGGTAAATGTACATTAACAATAACTTTGATATAGGTGAATCTCAGTAGGCTTCTGAGTTTGTTATGACTGCAGGCCTGACCGCAGATAATATACTGTAAAACATCTCAGCAGACCTAAAGACTGGGCCCCATGGCCCAACCATAACATGCATAACAGTTTGGTAGTTTATCAGAGCTTCACCTTTAAAACAGGCGGATATTCAGCATGGGGACCTATTCCTCTCGCTCGCACTCTCTCTCTCTATCTCTCTCTCTTTCTCTCTCTCTCTCTATCCTCTCTACTCTCCTTCCTCTCCCTCTCTCTCTCTCCTCTGTTTTTCCTCTCTGCTCGTCTGCATTTTTGGGCTGGTTTTCAATGGGGACGGGCGTGCTCACCTGCAGATTCCCTGACTGGTCCTGCAGCGCCCGCTAGCACCTCCGAGGCTCTTCTGTCTGAACCAGCCCTCACTGCAGACTCCGCCCCCGCTCCAGCCACCACCACAGCCACCGCTGCACCCGCTGCCACGGCAACCGCTGCTCCGCCGGCCGCTGAGGCCACACCCGCTTCTGCAGTTACCCCCGCCCCCGCCCCTGCTCCAGCATCCTTGCCCGTCCCCCCCGCGGCCTCGGCCCCCTCAGACATGGATCTCTTTGGAGGTCAGTGGCCTTTCCAGAATGTTCCGGAATAAACAGGGGGATGGCCAAAAGCTGCCTATTGCTTGGGAATAGCTGGCGCTGTGTTGCTCCTGACCAGACTTCATAGGCATATCATTTCTACTCATTGTCAGTACGTGTGGAGATAGAGATAAGCTTCAACCAATCATTGAGCTTAGCCATCTGGCCATATACGGTATGTGCTGGCTGCCTCGTTACTGATTCATGTTAGCCTCTCGTTTTGTGTACTCTCCAGTTGTGTACATTGAATGGATTGCATTTGAATTTAACTATTGTACTCGGAATGTATTCTTGCTTGGGGCATTTCTGTAATGATCAGTACACAGCTTTCCTCTCTGCTGTCCTCATCCAGTTGTTTCAAGTTTTATCTCTCCTCTTCCTTCTCTTCATTCCTTCCTTTTGTTCACTATTTTTACTGTTAATTTGCCCTCTGTGGTATCACAGATGCATTTGCAGCTTCTCCAAGTGACGGTCCTGCTACCGGGGAGGACGGGGCAATACCCACACCCATTCCTGCTGCGGATGTATGTGCTGGTAATGGTGAGTGTTCAGACTCTTCACTGGACGGGGGAGGGGGTGTATTTGTGTTTGTGTAAGAAGGGTGTGTGTGCGTGTGTGCGCGCGTGGGGGTGTGTGCGTGGGGGTGTGTATGTGGGCACTCAGAACTGTGACCTATGTGATCTCCCCACCCCCCTACCACCAAATGCCACCACCTTTCTCTGGCCTTTCTCTTCAATACGTACCCTCCCTTTCCAGTTTTTTCATGCTCATACCTTTCAGTATTCACTTTATGAATATTCCGGTGGGAGACCTCAGAGTGATATAATCTTTTCATTGGTTTTTGTTGTTTTTTTACAATTTACAAAATAATTATTTCAATTTGGGTGGAAGTTCATTTTGATTTATCTTCAAAGTGATTTTCTTTTCATGAAATGCGGGTAAAGTGTGAATTTGCATTGCTTGTGCAATATATGTGAATGTGCTGGCAAATGCTGCTGGCATACTGTTGTGCACAGCTGTAAACAGCCCCCCATGTGGTCTACGCATGTAATGACTAGCGATGTAAGCTGCCCCCTGTGGTCTATGCATGTTACGACGAGAGATATAAGCTGCCCCTGTGGCTGATTGAATTATTGCAGTTTTTTATTTCTCTAGTGTGCCTGCTGCTACAGTACACACAGTGCATTATTGACACATTTTTTGTTGTTCTCTGTAGCTCTGTACTCCAGCAAACAAGCGATTTAAATAAAACAACCTCCATTTGGTTAAAGTGCAGACTTTGAGCCAGTGAATTGTCTAGGAATTACAGCCTCGTCATATTCAATATTTCATTGCAAATCCATTTCGATCAATGACTGCCTGAAGTCTGCTAGCTTTTGAACTACGCATGCATGAACTAATTAAACTTGACATACCTGTCCAAGAAACATTTGAGCAGCCAATTGTCCAATTACTTTTAGTCCCCTAAAATTGGGGGGACAGGGTATAAAAATGGCTACAATTTCTACACTGTTCACCAAATATGGATGTAATCAATTTGGTTAACAACTTAAGGGGAAATAACTTATTTCAAATGTTTGTTTGCTGGAGTACATAGCAAAAACATGTATTGCTGTCCAAATACTTATGGACTGCACTGTATGTTAATAGCAGTCAACCCATCACTTCTTTCATAGATTGAACTGTTTATATCTGTAACTTTCTTTCTCTGTTTCTTCTCTTTAGTTCAAGTTTCTTAGGCTGTTTTAATTTTAGTTCAGTGCTTGTTGTATAACGTCCTCCTCTTCCCCGTCTCTGGTTGACATCCTACCCCTCTCCTGAAGACCCCTTTGCCCCGTCTGAAGGCAGTGCAGACGTTGCCCCAGAGCTGGACCTCTTTGCGATGAAGCCCGTAGAGACCAGTGCCACTGTAGTGACCCCCACCTCCAGCATCGCGCCAGCCATCGCCCCCCCGGCCCCAGCCCCCACCACGCCCGCCCCCCCCTCCACCAACGCTGCCGCTGCCCCCCCAACGCTAGATATCTTTGACGGTAAATGCGTTGAATTATCTCTGTACTGCACACTGTGATGACACCTGCTCAATCCCACACATTTATTATTGCTATTATTATTACCGGAGCATTTTTAACCATAGAGTAAATCAAATATTTTGACCACTCCTATAAGTTATGACACTTCCTTTGAAATGGATGGTGATGTCACTGCATCATCTGGTTTGGACCATTAGTGCTGATATGGGGGTGGGTCAAAGTTTTGATTGCATACCAGCTGTGCTGTTATGACTGCAACCCAGGTTAATGTAAAGGTTTGGGGGGGAAAGCATGGAATGGGATGGAAGATTTACAGAGGTGGAAAGTCCAGGGATCAGAAAAGTCCTGCCATGTGTTTCTTCCACCCATTAACTCAACCAGCCGATTTCACCAATAAGCTGTACCTCCTTGCTGAAGAATTGTGCTAATTAGCTAATTTAATTGGAACAAAATACTGGGGAGGACTTTTACCTTCTGAACCTGTATTTTACACCACTGGTTTCTAGACATAGAGCAGCATGTTCTTCCACCGGCGCCCCCTAGCTTTCACCCCCTCCACCTGCCCTGGAGGGATCAGGTGCTGCCACATCTGAGCCATATTTTTTATTTTTTTACAGTAATTGTTTACTAAACTTTTATTTAAAAATGTCTTAGTCTTCAGATGACTTTTTTCATTTTTTACAGGGATTGTTTGCTTTGTTACTCCCTCTAGCCCATATGCACTGATGTGACACTGAATGTGTGTGTCCTTGTTTGTAGATTTATTTGATTCAATGCCTGAGCAAAGCTCCTCCACAGCATCCAAAGCAGACGCTACCCCTAGCGTAGACCTGTTTGGGGCAGGTACACGAGTTCATTTCCTTATTCCCTCTCCCATATTTATGGGTGGTTGATTGCTGTCCTTTTCCCATCTTCTCGTCGTGTCTTGGGTTCGTCTTCATGGTGGCCTGTGACTTGTGGCATGCCTCCCCACAGTGATGTCAGTCGGAGAAATGCTACTTTCTCTATATTTCTCCGCCTCTTTCTTTCCTCTGTTTCTCTTTTTCTCACAACTCTCTGGTCTCACTGAATTCTCCTCCTCTCTGGAAGATCTCCCTGCGACCTCACGAGGCTCCTCTCCTTTACCTGAAGCCAATGTGACTGCCGATCTCCTTTCCGGTGAGTTCTCTCTGCCTTTCCCCCTATTAATTTCACATCCTGTCACTTATTTCCTGTTTTGTTTTCCTACTGATTGCTGCCCCCTGGTGGATGGTGGTGCTCGGTGTCTCACTCACACTTCCTGTCACTTCCTGTAGTTTATGGGGAAAAATCTGTGTTGAGGCCCCTGCTCTGTACACTAATCTGTTGCCTGCTTATAGCATAAAGTTCACAAAAGAATTTAGCCACCAGGTTGAAATCTGTGTTTTTTAAGCCTAGATGTCTGTTTAGTGTAGAACAGCTTTCAGTTTAACAATAAATGGCCCTCACAGCCTCTTGCTTCCATGGCAACGGTGACCCTCATAACCCATGTTTCTATGGTAACAGTGGTCCTAACAGCACTGCTTGTCTCCTGGATTTAAAGTTACTTACAGTGGCAGTTCTGTTGGATCTAATACACATCACATACTCAACAGAATGCTCATATACCTTTATTTATGATAAATAGTGTTATATTGTGTGTGTGTGTTTGTTCTGTACCCACTCTGTCTCTCCTGAACCAGATGCGTTCTCCGCACCAGTGCCAGTGGCCCCGCCTGCTCCCACATCTCCTGTCAAAACAGATGCCGGAGATGTGCTGGACCTGTTTGGGGGTGTGTACCTCCCCCTGCTCCCTCCAACATCCCACAGTACACTACTGGACTACAGGGTCACAACGTAGGAGTGGTTCAGTTTGGGGAAGAATAAGAAGAATGTACAATTCTCCCACTGGAAGATAAATAACAACTGTGTGGAGAAAGCGACACTTTTGAAAGGAGGTTCCTTCACCATGTCCAGTGTGTGTGCACTCTTAGTGGCCAGTCTGAGACTTCAACATCTCCCTGAAGTGGCTGTAGTACTGAGTTCAGCTCAGCTCAGTTAAGTTTGCAGTTGTAGGTGTTGACTTCCAAGAGAATCATGTGGTTGGTCGGTGTATAGATGCTCGGCTTGGCTCAGAAGCCTGTATGGGTCTGAGCTCTGATGTATGAATTCTGGTGGCTGGTAGCATTTCGGGTGAAATCATGGAGGTGTTCTGCTTCTACGTTGGTTGTGTGAAACAAGTGCCATACATACTGAGTGATGTTTTGATATATGCATTCACAACAAGTGCAATATGGTTATTGCAAAAGATTTACTGGTTACTCTAGAACATAATGTATAGGTTATTCATTCCAGTGCAGGTTGGAATGATGTCCAGCTTTAGAGAAAGTCTTGTGTGTGACTGCTATCTGTATATGTCTTGGATAATTCCTCCATGCCCTTTGTTGCAAGAGTAATAGGTTGTAGTTGTCAGCTTCAGAAAGATGTTTTCATGTGATCGCTTGAAATAGAGGAGAATGGCAGAATAATGTCAAGTGGTTCACAATGTCTTGATAAATAAAATTATTACCAGAGAGGAAATGAGTTCCTTCAGTTTATGCAGCATAAGTAATTTTTTCTGAAATTGCATCAGCTATTGGTAAGTTTTTTTCCACTACTTTGCAGCTAGCTTATTGGCTGTGCTCTCATATACCCCGAGAGGATCCTTCATGTTGTTGGTCGTACCCATAGACCTCAGGGGGATCCCTGCATGTGACTGGTTCTTGTTGTAGACCTTTGCTATTGAAAGACTTTAGCCAGGGAGAGGAGCTCAATGAACAGAGATCTGGACCTATCACCAGAATCAGGTGTGTATAACGTGTGAGTGACAGAAAGAGAGAAATGATGTCACTCATCACACACGTGTGAGTGTGCAGCGTGTGGGTGCAGATGGTGATCTGGTCCCCTGTCTCCTCAGTTTGGAGGTAAAAGCTGAACTCTTCTCTGTCCTCACGCTGCATTGTGGATGGACTCGACCCCACAGACACGTTTGGCAGTCCTGGGGAATCCCAGCCTGCCGCGCCTGGAGTGCCTGCCACTGACCTGCTGGGAGGTAAAGCCCTCGCCTGTCAATACCCGAAACATAACAGTGTGTGTGTGCCCACGTCTGGCGTATACAGGGCAGTCCATAAGTATTTGGACAGTAGTAATATTTGTGTTGTTTTGGCTCTGTACTTCAGCACATTAGATTTGAAAAGAAACAATGAATATGGGGTATGTATGATAGTTTGTGGATACTGAACGCTCTCTTACACCTGCACTAAGAAAGCGATTGAATACACATGACTTATCAGAAACAGCTGAAAATTGCATTTGCTCCCCTAAAATGGGGGGAATATGTATAAAAAGGGATGTAATTCCTACATGGATCACCTAATATGGATGCCTGAAATCAAAGGCGATTTTAAGGTTCTTTTTTTTTTATTTCAAATCCAATGTGCTGGAACACAGAGCAAAAGAAAACAACACTGTCCAAATACTTATGGACTGCACTGTATACCAATGCATTTGTGTTGTTTGCAATTGATAGGAATGTACGTACAGTTAGCACATTTGACGTGAGCGTATGTGTAGCAGGCTAGCTTGATAACGACCCCTCTCTCCACAGAGCTGATGACCCCCAGCCCAGCTCTTGCTCCAGCAGTCACCCCGTCTCTAGCCCCGTCCCTAGCCCCGTCCCTAGCCCCGTCCCTAGCCCCGTCCCTAGCCCCTGCCCCTGCCCCGGTGCAGAATAACCTCCTGCAGTCTGGCTTTGAGCCCGCCTTCACCTCGCCACCAGCCTCTGCCCCTGCAGTCCAGCCCGGTGGCTTTGATCCATCAGGTAGGACGCCCAATCCTTCGTGCCCTTGAGGCTAAAATTTTCTCACTGCAGTTTTCTGTATCGCTGGGGGGGGTGTCTCTGTAAAACAGATTTATATTTCAGTATTATAGAATATTGGTTGAAGCTGGTAGCTGGAAATGATCTAAATACAATATGTCTGAGTGGGCTGATTTATTGCCTCATTGATTAATTGAATTGAACTGTTCTCTTGTGGAGGGTTGCCAGAGTTCCTTCTCTACAGAGATCAAACCATGCAGATTTATAATAGTGCTGCTATTATATAATTCTTCTAATAGTGCTGCTATCAGAGCAAGTGGAGTCATTTCTTTATCTTGTTTATTTTATTCAGTGATGGTAATATCATTATAGCCTGAACTTCCTTTAGATGCTGTGCCTACTTACCAATTTGACAGGTTTATTAAACATGGATTTTACTGACATGTAATTCATAGGTCTTTTTTAACACAATGTCAATTTTCTCTGTGTTTTTGCTTTCTTCTGGTTGTAAATGACTGTGTGTTTTACTGATTTGTATCTCCTTTTTATGAAATATTTTTACTTTTTGCAAAGCATTTGTCAGAATTTAGTTTGAATGTTTACAAATACAGATCATTACATTAGATGAACGGTTACATTAGAGACAAAGTGCACATTTGTCGAGGCACACTGACTACACATTTGGTAGAGTGTGGAGCAGTGCCGATGTGTTGTCACGGTTACTCGTGTGACTGGCAGCGCAGGGTTAAGTTGCTACAGTACGTTGTGCCGGGGCTGTGTTAATGAGTCAGCTTTGAACGCTGGAATAATCGGCGCTCCGTGTGCATGTCCTGAACACTGCTTTGTTAATCTGCCTCCTCTCTGTGCTCAGCATGGCTGGCGCCCCCTACGCTTGATCACTCGTACTCTCTCCATGTTACGTAACTAAAGGTCTGCAACTGCTGATGAAAGCTTAACTCCTCAACACTGCCTTCTCTTTCTCTCTCTTTCTCTCTCTCTCTCATTCTTTACTGCTTGTGCACTCGTCGTCTTGCTGTGTGTCTATACTTCTCTCATGTACCCCTTCTTTCTCTCTTCCTCACCCTCTTTCCTTATTCTTCCCTTTCTTTCTTTCCTTCACACCCTCTGCTGGGTCATTGCTTGCTTCCACTGTGTGAATGGTGAGTTCTGGCTTTCTCACAGAAAACTAATTTCCCCTACAGTGCTTTGCGGCATGAGCTGTGTTGACCTCCTGCTAAGTCTTTCCAGGACGTGTGAATGTTCAGTGAATGCCTTTCTTTCTGCATTGTGTTTTAGTATATGTCAACAAGCTTGCAATTCCTAAATATGCCTTGTGGTCTTCATCCTTTGAAAAACAAACATTATATAATGAATTGTTTATTGCCTTCGCCAAGGATGTCGCATAATGACGTCTGTATGTCTGTCCGTCTGTCCGTCTGTCCATAACAGACATATCTGGAAAGATAATTCCCGAATTACCATCAAATTTGCGGGGCACATTCATGTTCTCAAGAGGAAGACACCTACTTGGGTGATCCCTTGTCCTTTCCTCTAGAGCAGTGGTCACCAGCCCTGTTCCTGGATCTACCGTCCCCTAGGTTTTCATTGCAATCCACATTTGGCACACCTGATTCTACTAATTCGCTGCTGAACAGGATCTTTAGCTGTTGAATGAGGTGTGCTTTGCTAAGGTTGTAGTAAAAACCTACAGGACAGTAGATATCCAAGAACAGGGTTGGTGACCCCTGCACCAGAGGCACCACCAGGCCAGACTTTCTATTTGTAATCAACATACTGTATCTGGAAAAGTAATTTGAAATTTGCTTCATTCATGTTCCCATGGAAAAGAAACCTATTGATTTTGGTGACCCCATGACCTTTCCTGTGGCATCACCATCTGTTCCGGACATAACTCAAAAAGTAATGACTGGATTGCCAAGACATTTGCTATGCACATTCACGCGAGAGGAGCTTGTTGTGCCTTGGCGGAGGATAAAATGTAGGAGCTTTTGACAGAAGCTTCCTTGCTTTTATATTATAATAAGCCTGTGTGACAGCTGTGGCCCTGGGGACAATCAGAAATGTCCCTCAGAGATGTGGCCACATCTTGGAGTACTGCAGTGCAGGCTGTAATGTAATGGTGTTACAATTGTATTCTTGTGGTATCGTATTAGCACTGTCCTAGTAGCAGTATTTTATTAGTATTTGTACTGTATTAGTATAGTAATACAGTGTAGTTACTCTCCTCCTAATTGGAGCTGCCTGTCTGCATGCCAGTGTGCTCATTCCCAAAGTGGCGGTTTCTGTTGTTGTTGAAGTCCTGTGCTGTTGTCAAAGTAATCTCCCTCAGTGGTCCCTGTTCAGAATTTGGGAAAGATTGTATCAGGGGTGTTGTGTGTGCTATGTGTCTGATCCCCTCCCCCTCTCCTTTCCTTCTTCCTCTCTGTAGTGTTTGATGGATTAGGGGACCTGCTCATGCCTGCCGTGGCCCCACAGGGACCTCCAGTAGTCCCCATGGCTGGGGTAGGGGCTGGGGTGGGGGCAGCAGGGGCTCCACCTGCAAAGGCAATTGGGGGTGACCTGGACTCATCTCTAGCAAGCCTGGTTGGAAGTATGTATCGATCTGGATGAGATGTACATCACTTAAGTTGGGAAGCATGTATTGATTAGAATATAATTATTGGAATTATTTTGATCAAAGTGATACGTATACTGAGTTAGCATGTGGAAGTCCACTACGGAGTGTGACATCACTCTTTTTTCAGCAATATGAGTATGATTAGTTCCCTTACCTGCAGTCCCATTGATCTTTTGTTCAGTGCATCAATGATATGACCCAACTGCCTTACATAGGCGTGTATTATTCAGATGTATTGGTCAGTTTAGCATATATATATTGACTATGCTTCGAAGCATGTATTGATTTGCTTGAGATGTTGATCTCGGCAGGAAGTAGACATTGATAAGATCGGAACATCAATGATTCAGTGTACTTCTTGTGCATACCTTCACAGCTGGAGTTTTTGTGGCATAGCTGGTCTTGTTGGTAAAGCGCATTAACCTGGCTGTGTTTCCTTTTCAGATCTGGGCATGGGAAATCAGAAGAAGTAAGGACTCTGTCTGTCTGCCTGACTTCATTAGCTCATGACTGTTTGTGTGTGTCTGTGTGTGTGTGTGTGTCCCTAAGAATTTTTATTTCAGTGAACTAGCTACATTCATACCACATTCGTTTGATTGAAGACTGTATTGTGAGATGCTAGTACTTGATTGATTAATGGATGGATGGATGTACTGAGAGCTTTCAGTGATTGATTGATTAATAGATGGCTTCTTTGATTGACTTACTGATTGACCAATGTATGGTTTTTCTCAGGGACATGCAGTGGAACGAGAAGAAACTGACGGGCGGGGCCAGTTGGCAGCCGCAGGTTGCCCCCACCAGCTGGGGTGCCCCCGGCTCACAGATGGTACGTACCACCCCTGTGGGGGTGCACAGTACAGCCTGCTGAGTTTGGGTAGGCCAGGTATTACAGTATGCAGTGTGTAGGATTTGGATGAGCTCAGTGTAGGGTATAGGGGTGTACAGAGCTCTGTAAAACACTGAATGCAGTTTTAATTTAAATACATGTAGCTGTGACCAGTGTGAAGGCCCGTCCTCACCAAGAACTATAATGGTAACTATAAATATATTTAAAAATTCATTAGAACTACAGTGGAGCCCATGCTGCAACTATAACAACAACGACAGATGAACGATATCTTTGGGATCACTTTCAGAGAGATTTTTTCCAGCTGCATGTTCAATAATTCAAAATTTCCCATCCGAATTTACAGGGCTTCACAGAGAGACTGTTTACAGAACGTTATCATTCATCAGTGTGGATGCTCACATTATCGTCATAGCTATAGTTATAGTTCTTAGTGTGGATGGGGCTTATTGCACAGGACTCATGCGTCATCATGTCGTCTCCCTGTGGGAAATGTATGTGTTGCTCTTGGCGATGTAGAGACGCGGGGTAGTAATGTACATCCCACCCCCTCCTTCCCCCAGCCTGGCTCCTCCCCTGGGGCTCCTGGGGCCACGCCCCCAGCCGGAGCCATGCCCCCTCCCATGGGAGCGCAGCCAGGATTCGGCATGGTAAGAGACCCCTCTTTCTCTCTCGCTGCTGTGGTGCTGTGTAAATCTCAGTGTCTGACACTCACCCCCCCATCCCCCACGCAGTCTCCTGTGGGTGCAACTGGAGCTCCCATGATGCCTCAGATGTTCCCCCAGCCTATGATGAGACCACAGTTCCCAGGAGCACCCGGAGCGCCGGTAAACACACCCCCTACTGCTCACATACCGTATGTCCTTACATACCTTGTACACACACATACAAACACACATAACACAAACCTTATGCATGCACAGACACACACACACACAAACACACATAACACAAGCCTTATGCGTGCACAGACACACAAACACACATAACACAAGCCTTATGCGTGCACAGACACACACATGCACACGCACATATACCTCTACATACACATGCACATGTGTGCACACACACACACACACACACACACACACTCAAACACACACACACACACACACACACACACTCACACACACAGACACACACACACACTCACACACAGGTGGGTGACTGTCTCTCTGTTCCTCTGCGCTCTCAGCTTTCCCCAGGGCCTGGCGCTGCTCTCCAGAGCCCCAAAAAGCCTCCCACCAAGGACCCCCTGGCAGATCTCAACATCAAGGACTTCTTATAAACCTCCAGGTATGTCAGCAGCCCTCATACACATTGTAGTGTTGTTCCAATCAGACATGGGAGACCCAGAGGCAAATTTACACAGAAATCCAAAGCAATTTACTAAGTAAGTTACCTAATGTGTCTATTTTACTCTGATATCTGAATGCTTCTACCACCTTAGGCACTTTCAACACAGAGCTATTCAGATGTATGGCAGGTTAGTTTTAAACATAGACACATGAGGTTACAATCATGCTACAGACCAATTCCTGGGAAGGCTCCCTCTACAGAAATAGGAACGAAATGGGCTGCTGGGTATTTCATCTGGTTAAGACACTGTCCTTGTGTATGGTTGCAGCCATAGATCGCTGACTGTTCCAGGGGCCCTTGTAGCCATAAGCCCTGCACAGTGGCTCATAGTTGACTGTCACATCACCCCAGTGGGAGGGTCCCATCTGGAGGGATTGACTGCTTCTCATTGTGCGCCACAGATGTCTCCGGTCAATCAGATGCCATCAGCACAAATTGCTCATGCAGTGCGCTTCGTGACAGAATGACTGCACAGCTCAGCTCCGTCCGGTGGACTGCCTAGTGAAAGCCACAGCTGGCAGACTGCCTTTCAGAGGAGAGCACATGCACTGTTGAATTGGCAGGAATCACCGTAATGATGTCATAGCCCTATAGATATAATTGGAACTTCCAAATTAGAAGGAAAAAGAAAAAAAGTTCTGAAAAAAAGGCCGGTTTGTGTCTCCAGTTCCTTTTATTTAAAAATGACTGTATTTTCAAGACAGCTGTCTCTCTCTTTGACTCTCTCCCATACTTGTTGTCTTTCTCCAGTTGCTCTGGACCTCACCCCTACCCCCCTGCCAATAACAGCACCCCCGAAAGCATCTGCATGGTGTCCTGCCCAACCTCCGAGGACACCGGAAGATCCCAGCAAGATAACGGAAACCTATATTCCCACCTCCACCCCTGCCCAGCCCTTACCTGCTCCACTCTGTCTTACCTAATAGCACAAACCGTGTGTGGCCCTGAAGAGTGTGCTTATCTCTATGTTCCTGAAAGCGAAACTGAAAAAGACAAAAAAAAACCTCAAATCAAAAAAAATAAATAAAAGGTGTACTTTGATCCTCCCTTTTTCAATGTTGGCGTTTGAGTCGAATGATGCGCGTGTGTGCGTGTGTGTTGATGCCTTTTTTGCGCTTTAGCTCCGCCCCCTTTCAAGGTGACGGGTGGGTGGCCGTCCTGTAGTGAGCGGTGTTTGTGTCGTTTGTGCCGGAAGGTTTTTGATGTATATAAATCTCACAAAATCCCAGGATTTTCTCTCTACACTGTATATCTGCTCCAGAAAGCATATTGATGTGAACCTGATCTAACTACGAACTACAAGTCATGTGACGTTTAACTCATCACTAGTCATGAATCTTAACTTGTTTCAGAAAACAAATATATATATTATATATATACATATATAATGTGCAGGATTCTGAAACCTACAACACCCTCCATTGTTTTTCTGTCATTATTTTTATTTTTATTTTTTCATTCGTTGTTTTGCAAATTTATCACATTCCAGGTTTGATGCTAAATGTTATTTATTTTTTTGTGAATTTCTTTGTTCGATAATTGTCAAATAAAGTGACCATATGCATTTCAGGATATTTTATCTGCACATGAAATTATTTATTCTTTTTTCTTATTTGAGAGAAAAAAGTTATATTTTTAGTTATTATTGTAGATATAAAAATTAAACATTTTTAAAGTGAAAACAATGAATCTTTAACAGTGAACTGTCCCAGGATGAGATCGCGAGGCGATATTGCATAAGAACTCAAATGAAAGGCCAGACACATTTTGTTGTCCTAATTAACTGATTGCCACCACATTCGCAGTAGCCCAAGCTACAGTAAAAGAAGGGTTGGGTCTTGCCATTCTGTTTCTCATGAACGATTCACTGGCCACACCAGTGAACTCTTGTGTTTTGACTCATAGTGGTAGTGTTTTATTACCAGACCCTGGTCAGTACTTGTAGTGTTATTTTTGTATTGCTGTAGAAAGAAACATACAAAAAGTTTGGCACCTAACCTGCCCATGGGCGTGTCCCAAACCCCACCCCTTACCCTTCTTCTCGTAGTAAGTGTGCACATGGTGTTTTGTGTTGCTCCCTCTCATGGTGAACAGTGGTATTGTAGGTGGCAGCACAAGGGAAGGGTCTCTGTGCCCCCAGAAGAGGTCACTGTTGATCAGTGTTACTTTGTGTCTCCTTCAGCAGGTATGTGGACCAGTGGAAGGGGCCTGACTGTAGACTCTGTACTCTCCCTGATATACTGGGTACTCTGTGTGTTGTATCATTCCAAGTGGCTGTATCGACAACTGTTGTGAAAATGATGAGTAGAAAAAGAAAAAAAGGTTTAATTTTTTTGTTAAAGATGGATTCTGTTTGGTTTTTGATTGACGACCTCCCCCCCTTCGCTCCCCCAGTGCATGTGATTCCTCTTGAGATGCAATAAAGACATTGACCTACAGAAACATCAGTCTGCCTCATCTCTGTCTGTTCCTGGCTATGATTTTATACCTGCCGAACACTTAACACATCAGAGTGTCGGTGGAGATATACAGTAATGACTGTTTCTGTTCTTCGTAAAGCTGCACATCTTATGTTTCTCCTAAACTTCTTAATAAAAGCTGGCCACCAATGGAACAGGGCAGAATGCCGGTGAATTCCTTGTGGTACATAAGCACACACATATAAACCTACTGTACATGCACTCGCATATGCACATACACACACACACACACACACACGCACACAATATTTCTTTAAATTACCATATGTGATGCCTAGTATCACGCATTTAGACATTGTTACATAAAATTAATGAAATTCCAAATGTATTTATTGAACAATCAAAATGAATTTTACAATAGAAGATTCAATTCAATCAATCAAAAACAAAATTATATTTAATTTTGTAGCTAATCAGTCAAAATATTTCTTTTGATTATACACATGATGTATAATGCAACTTTTACCCTCATTTATTCAATTTAAATTAAAATTATGTTTGAGTTATCAAAACGCCAACTTTGACTCACAATGTTACAGTACAAATAATATATTCTGATAGATTTTGCAAAAAAGTCTTTACAATTTCAAATTAAATTAGCACCAAGGATCTCCCTCCCCATATTGAGCACCAATATGTGTATGTGCACTGACAGCAACAAGACTGTTCACTGCACTGCAAGATTAATACAGAGAAGAAGAAAAATACACAAGAAATAAACATATTATAATCAAAAGGATTCTGTCAGGAACCACTTAGGATTTAGTAATCAAGGGGTAATATTTTTGACAAAAGGTAGAAACATTTCAAAAAGGGATTTCAAAGGAGTTATTTTGAGACACAGGTATAAACAAGTATAAAATATATATATAAAAACCCTTGTTCTTTCAGAATCTCTACAGAACATAATACCAAAGTGTTTATTTCTTAGAAAAAGGTTTCTTTTTTCTGGGTCACACAAAAAGTCAAAAATTGCCGATTGTATTACAAGGTCAAGACCCCAAGAACCCCCAAATTCATACAGTAACACTGATTATATCAGGGGGAATCTATCTGCTACTCCTGAACAACCGATATTCTTTCTACAAATGCTTACAATGCTATCAGATACACAAAATAGTTCCGTTTATGTTTAACCCTTCGCTTTTAACATGGACTAATTGTATTTCTCAGACTTCATCTGGAAATATTTTATATTTAATAATATCATTTCTAATGAAGTTTTCACTCAGTAATTAAATAAATTAAAAAGACAAAGAGAAAAGAAAAGCTGAAGAGCCATAGTATCTCTTTAGTTTCTTTGTGTTTTTTTCTGTTGATGATTCTCTACAACTTATGTGGTCTTGCAGGCACATTGAGTTGAAGACCCATGATGGGTGCCTGTGAATCATTGCAGGGGGTATGGAGGTGTTAGCACTGCAGATGTCAGGGGCTCTGAAGGCTGTGGCTTCCAGGGACGGGGGGTTGTGGAGTGATTGCTGCAGTTCTGAGGAGTGCATGGAGGGGGGATTTGGGACTGGTGGGGAGTCATCAGTGGCAGGTGAACATGGGAGGTAAACCGTATGGTGGAGAAGAGTCAGTCTGGGCTGCAGATTGGCGTTAGGTGTCACGGCACTCGCCGGAGTCCCCGTGCATCCAGAAGCAGATCTGCGCGTACTTGGCGGGCGTGATTCTCACCGCCACATTGTAATCCTGCTGCGACCCGTTGACGTCCACCCAGTGGTGGCCCGAGAAGACGCCGATGATCTTCCTCTTCCACTTCCTCTTCCCCGGCTCCTTCAGCCGCACGTAGACGCCGGAGCCGCTGGAGCCGGGCTGGGCGTCGCAGTGCTGGTACAGCAGGTCTCCGGACTCTTCCGTCACCGAGCAGAAGCGGTACACCAGCTGGCCGGGCCGGTCGTCGTCGAAGCCGGAGAAGTGGATGCGGCCGGCGGGGAGTTTGCGGACGGACGGGATGACGCCCAGGTCCATGTGCTGCTGCTTGTGCGAGCGCTTCAGCTCCAGCAGGGCGTAGTCGTAGTCCACGGCCACCTCGTCCGACACGCCCCGGAACCAACCTTTGGGCACCTGTGTCTGCTTCACCCGCGTCCAGCGGAAGGAGGGCTGTTTGGGCTCCGTGCTGCGCCTGCTGCGGCTCTTCCTCCCTCTCCTCCTCTGCCCTTTCCCCCCGCCCTTGCCCTTGCCCTTCTCCTTCTCCTTCTCCTCCACCTCTCCCTCCCCCTCTCCCTCTCCCTCTGCCTCTTCCTTTGCCTCTTCCTTCGCCTCTTCCTTTCCCTCCCCCTTCCGCCGGCCTTTCCTTCCCCCACCCTTGCCGCCCTTCCTGCGTTTGGAGCGCAGCTTCAGAAGCCCCACCCGCAGCCTCTTCACGCCTTTCACATAGTCCTGGCCGTCGTGGATGCAGTGGGCAGCAGTCAGCACGTGCTTGGGCGACACCAGGATCCCGGAGCAGCCGGTGGAGACCTTGACGGTGGTGGAAAAGGGGTAGTTGGTGGAGAAGTGCTTGTCGGCGATGGTGAAGCGGCTGTCCGTTCCGTATACCTCCCTCCTGTGCCGCCGAAGGAGGCGGGTGGAGGAGTTGTACCCAGCTCCTCTCGCCGTCCCCTCCTCCATGTCTTGCAGGGAAACCTCGGTGAGCGTGCGTGTGCCATTCTCGTATACCGTCTCATAGGACAGCAGGTTCTCCAGATCGCCCAAGCTCGGGCGGGGCAGCCTGCTCTGGCACTCAATCCCACAGGTCCCCCGAAGCTCGTGCTGCGTCTCAGCTGTGAACCCAGGGCTGCTCAGGTGCACCGTACGCTTGTCCCGCACCAACGGGACCTTCCTATGCAGCCAGGTGTACTCATCCTCCTCTGCAGCTATTCCCACAGCCAAGCCCAGCAACGTCAGTGACAGCAGGAGACACAGGGGAGCGGGGCCCATTGCACAGCTAGCAGAGAGTCTGAGACACAAAGAGGACAGAATGTCAGTGAGTTTCACCTTGCTCTCACAGACCACATTACCAGCATTGGGAAAGCTAGGCTTCATGACATACAAAAATGTAAGGAGCTATCATATGAACCAACTAGAGATGTGCATTTCCTAAAGAAAATGCAGATTGTGATTGCGACACAAATCGGTGGACTTGGTGGCTACCACTGGTAATTCTATGATGTGCTTGGTCTTTGTTAGGTGGTTTCTAGGTTGTTGCTTGTTGGTTGCTAGGTGGTTGCAAAAGTGATGCTAGGGTGTTGCTAGATGGTTGCTAAGGCGTTGCTAGGTGGTTGCTAGGTGGTTGCTAAGGTGTTGCTAGGTGGTTTCTAGGGTGTTGCTAGATGGTTGCTAAGGTGTTGCTAGGTGATTGCTAGGATGTTGCTAGGTGGCTGCTAGGGAGTTGCTAGGTGGTTGCTAAGTTGTTGCTAGGGTGTTGCTGGGCAGTTGCTAAGGTGTTGCTAGGTGGTTTCAGGGTGTTGCTAGGTGGCTGCTAGGGATTCACTAGGTGGTTGCAAAGGTGTTAATACGTGGGTGCTAGGGTGTTGTTAGGTAGTTGCTAGGGTGTTGCTAGGTGGTTGCTAAAGTGTTGCTAGGTGGTTGCTAGGGTGTTGCTAGGCTGTTACTAGGTGGTTACTAAGGTGTTGCTAGGTAGTTGCTAGGGTGTTGCTAGGTGGTCACAAATGTGGTTGCTAAGGTGTTGCAAGGGTGTTGCCAAGCTGTTGTTTGGTAGTTGCTAGAGTATTGCTAGGTGATTTCTAGGGTGTTGCTAGGTGGTTGCTAGAGTGTTGATAGCTGGTTGCTAGGATGTTGCTTGGTGGTTGCTAATGTAATGCTAGTTAGTTGCTAAGGTGCTGCTTGGTGGTTGCTATGGTGTTGCTAGGCTGTCACTAAGTGGTTACAAATGTGTTGCTTGGTAGTTGCTAAAGTGTTACTCGGTAGTTTCTAGGGTGTTGCTAGGTGGTTGCTAAGGTGGTTGCTAAGGTGTTGCAAGGGTGTTGCTAAGTGGTTGCTATGTGGTTGCTATGGTATTTCTAGGTGGTTGCTAGGTATTGATAACAGTCAATCACTATCATGACCATGAATAATGTAAGGCAATTGATGTATTTAAAGTATATGAAACATATGAGAAGATACGTTTAATGAAAATGTATATAGCCTATATACATCTATATGAGTCTATATATGTTGCTTGGGTATTAGTAATCGGTTGCTAGGTGATTACTAGGCATATATACCAGCCAATCAGAGAGCTGGGATGATACTGCATAATGCAAGGCAATTTCATGACAGCATCTAAGCACTTCATGTATGCAGTCAGTTATGACCTCTAGATCAACTCTGCTAGAGGGCAGTGGCAATTGTGACATCACAGGGTTCCACAGGCACATAGCTATTTGCGTATCAAATGAGAATTGGCTGACCTGGAAAATGTGTGTTAGAGAGAGAGCAGAGTGCGAAGAAAGTGAGCAGAGTGTGTTCTCAAACAAATGCTTATAATTCAAAAAGTATAAGTAATATTCAAAACATTGTGCGAATCATATAGAACACTGAAAGTATGTGTCTGTAGCATAAATATTGAGAGAGTAATGGCCGTTTAAAAAAACAAAAATTCAAATTCCAACTGTCACACTCTAGGAACTGAACATTCCGTCATTCATTCCTATGGGACCTTTTTCCCTGGAAAACCTTCAATATCTCAGAAATTATCTGTGAACAAGCACACCATTCGAGATCATGCCGGACGTTGTCCAGTTGGCTCATTGTCGATAGCTCAAAAACGGTGGGAGGAGATTGGCGACAAAAAAATGGGCGGAATAATAATAATAAAGTTGATTTTTGAATAATAGTAGTGGGTTGCTTCGCAATCACACTAATTATTGTGTTCATATGGGGAGAGTAAATTTTGATTGAATCAAATGAAGTGGTGAAACCTGCACATCACTACACACCATTGTTGTTTCATCTGTGAGTAACAGAATCTGGTAAACTATCTATTGACACTATATGAGATGGTGATATACAGAGAAATAGGTAAACAATTACTTTGAAAACACTAAAAGAAAAAGTCTAACTACTGAGCTCTAGAATAACAAAAGTAAGTGAGAAATACTACCCATTTGGAAAGCAAAGAAAGAGTTTATCTGCCTTCACGGCTGCATGCCCTCAAGCTCAGTGTGTGATCACATCCTGTAACCGGGAGCTTCTCAAGGTGATTCATGGCTGTTTTGACTGGTCTGATTAAATCCATCAGCAAATATGCTGGGCATTGCAAGAAAAGCATGAAAAAATAGTGAAAGCCAGCACCAAGCAGAAAAATACTGCACTGTTTGAATTCTAATAATGTTGAAGTAAGTAAGTGTTTGCACTAATTGAATCCAAATCCCAATAATTAAAAAAAAGCAATGATCAGGGACCTTTTGTTCATGATGAGTGTCATCTCCAAAAATACATTTACGTTTCAGGAAAACTTGTATATTAACTGTTACAATCTCCCGTTCTCTACTGTTATATCTTTTACTCCTGTCTGTTACGCTCTCTGATCCATTGTGCAGGTGCAAAATAGGAACTTGCGCTAACCAACACAGAAATGAATACAGAGTTCATATATAGAAAAATCATACTGTAACTACATATGCAGTTTACTACTCAGTGACTACCTCCTGTATTTCAGCCGGCTTGATATTATACAGCCGAATATATTTGAAACTCTGTAGTAACACTCCAAAGTCACCTTTGTACTGTAAGCACTACTTTCTGAGGAAATATAGGCAAGTACTAGCATTTATTTGGAATTAATGTGTCTTCCAAGCAAACATTTAGCAGGTTAGTTATTTCAAAACACTGAATTGGAGGGACTAGATGCCTGTACTAACACTGACAGTCAGTCATTGCTATGCGTAATGTGACCATGTGTCCCAGATTTTCTTGGAGAGTCCCACATTTGACCTTTTATCCCATCACCGGCAGCCACAGAAAAAATGCTCTGCATGTTCTTTAGAACATATGTTGCAAATGTTGAGACCATCATGTAAAAATGGTTACGTCATGTAAAAATCCCTCTCTCTTTAATTAACCCTTTGCTGTGTAAGTCGAAGAACCCTTTGCTGTGTACTAGGAACTCTCAACAGTCTGACACTAAAACATTCAAGATGTTTCAACATTCCAACAAAATATAACTTTCACACACCCTGAACCTACTTCAAATACATGTATGTATGGGAAATAAAAGTAATTTGTTTCAAAATAAGCCTGGGATCCTAACTTCGACAGGCGGGAATGTGAAAGAGGATGTAAAAAATTGTGTCTACCAAAATGTTTTAATAATCTGAATGATTTCAATCCTTTTTTTTTTTTTTACTTTCTGTATGGATAAATATGTACCACAAAATCTTGATGGGTTAAGTAAAATATGAGCAGAATGAATGAATACCGACTGACAGTCAATATAAAGTTCTTGTCACCGAATCATGAAGAACAGACTCCATGTCAAAAAGTCAGATTTGCATGCCATTGATTTACTCAAATATAGTGCTGAACAGGCTACCTGTGTGGATATGTGTGTGTTTGTGACAGGCCCTCTAGCTTATTTGAGGATATGGTGAGGTGAGGGATTTAAGCTATATTAAGGGTCAGAATGAACATCCAATAATTAGCCTACAGTATATTTCAAGCTTTCTCGCTAATGTAATGTAGCAGTTAAAAAAGGTCCTCCGAAATTACTGTACATTTTGTGCCACATTATGGCTGCACAATGTTGGTGTTCCCATTTTATTTGCCATTTGGCTGACTGCTGCATCAACACATGGACAGCAGGCTGACAGTAGACTGGGTTCAAACTTCAAAGCAGGCGAACAAGGCAACAGAAGCCAGCACCAGGGCTTCTGGTACAGGCAAAGCTTGACTGACGGGCCTTCTGAATGCACCTCGCAACAAGAATGAGCTAATTCAAAGTAAATCAGGTAATGTTAACTTGTCAGCTAACGTAACCTACCCATCTAACATTAGCTATAGTTGACGCTGCTGAGTGTAAAATGACCTGACAGGAATGAAACAGAATCTGTGTAAGAAACATGAAGTAGACAACCTTGTTCAACTTCAGGATAACTATTAGCATAATCGTTTATAGCCCTGGTGTAAAATCCAGCTATGACCAGCTTGAAATACCCGCTACCAGCTGTTTCAAAACACAGCTAGGGTAGGGGGTAATATTATTCTTTTTAAGGCTGTCAAAATGAACATGTTAACACATGTTTTAATTTGTAAAGGAATATTGTTTTAATCATGTTAACATATGCAATTAATTATAAAGATATTTTGTTCGCTTGTTGTTTTAAGTTCAGTCACCTATCAGGGTAATGCCACTGCAAGATAATTCTATTTTCAAATCTGTTTTGCATGTCTGTGAACGACTAGTCTCTAGTTCATAGTAACACCACTGCAAACATATGGAAGAAGGCATTTCTGACAAAGCAGTCCAACAACAGCCAGAGTGATATCTGTGCATCATAACAAAAAATCCCATTTTAAATATGGTTACAACTTGGCAAACATAGGTTAATTAATCAAGGTTTCATTAACCAACTTTACACAGCCTACAGTTGTATTGCACCTGGCTGTCTATTGATAAAAGACAGTGGCAGCCTGTAGTGTAGTGGTTAAGATACATGACTGGGACCCGCAAGGTCGGTGGTCCGATCCCCGGTGTAGCCACGTTGGGCCGTTGGGCCCTTGAGCAAGGCCCTTAACCCTGCATTTCAGAGGAGGATATTGTAATGAACTTGCTGTCAAGATGTAAGGATTCAGTGCTCGCTAATTTGGTGGGGGGAAATGCATGACGAGGCAATCTACCATACATAGCCTACCTGAGCCAGGCAGCACAGAATACCAGTGGAGTACATGTACCACACACGTGACTTGCCAGATAAGGTTTCCAAACAAAACCAGCTTTTTTATACATAGTAAGTAGGCCAAACTTTTACCTTTATTTTTTTTTTTGACCAGATATTTTTTCACTGTCTCATTTTTTAAGAGCGTTACTTGAATTTGAATAGGCCATTAAAGTAACAATTACTTGAGAAGGATATACAGTAGTGCCCAACCCACCTCTGTGTAACAGTATCTTTAACATGCAATGCTGGAATCTGTCAGTGGCTTGGGGTGGGGAGGTGGGGGGGTTGGAATGCATCTGTGGTTGGGTGGAGGGTGGTGGGGAAGATGGTGTTGGGGCTGTCTGTCTGTCTGTTTTATTTTCCCTGCTGTATGCCACGTGCTTTTGCCCTGCCTCTAAAATCAGCAGATACGCATTTGGCATGAATACATTTGGCATCACATAAGAAACAGCAAATCAGCTCCATCCTAAACCTGCAGCACACATGCATTTAGCATGTGCAAAACCTTTTTAGCACAAGTAAAACTATTAACATGACCGATGGTTAGTCATGGAATTTGTTTTGGTTTTGTTACTAGTTTTGTATATATTAAAAGGTTTTTGCTAACTCTTATAAAATCTGGCCCATAATGCGCTCCGAACAGAAAAAATCTACAACTGCTTGCATTTCATTTATACAGTCACTTGTAACGCAATGTTTGTTAGCACTAGGTATTCCATACAAGGTATGCAAAATGAGATATAGTGGTAAGTGAGAGGGTATATTCAGTGGTCATTTTTCAGGAGGGGAAAAGTAAACGTGGAAAAAGAACCTTCCCCGATTCCCTTCACTCTTCCTGTTTGCGTTCCATATTTCCCGTGGCGGTGCAGCATAACGTCTGCCCTGGGAGCCGACACCATGATGGGGGATTCGGGTTACTGGCCCCTGGCCTACAAGCACACCACACACCCCCCACCCCTCCAACAGCCCGTCCATCAAAAGATCCTACACAGTGACCCGGAACCCCATCCCCCAAGGACCGGTGTGACTCACAGAATAAGCGGACCCTCTTTTGAAAAATCTGGTCGCCAACAGGGGCCGACATTTAGTCATCAATCTGCCGGCCCTCCGTCTGGGGTGCCGCAATAACCGCGTCGCAGCTCCAGATGCACGCGCTAAAGCGCTCTGACAGATGTTCATCCTAGCCCCGGAGCTCGCCAGCTCCCAGAATCCCACTGCCCTGTCAGAAATAGTCGTTCTGAACCCTAGCCTCCACCCCGAAGGTCCACAGCACCCCACAGAAAACAGCAGGGTGCAACGGGAGGGTTTGGTATGGTTAGGAGCCTTGCTGATGAAAAATGCACTGCATGCAGTGCTACAGATGAGATTACAGTTTTGCCTTCTGAAGGAATGTCTTTCATCATATCTCAAAATATTTTACTGACAAAGCCATGGGCTAACAGTTTGCACCTATCGAAGAACTGTATATCCCTTTAGATGAGATCTACACCACATTAAGGAGGCAGTGATTCGGCAGGTGGGAAATCACCACAGACACAAGATGATTATGATTATAGATACAAAGGGAGTCATCAGCATGCACAACCATGACCTATAGTACTCCTTATGAAGAGACTACAGTTTGGTGGTAGTGTTGGACACATGGCAAGCCAGATGACAGTCCATATCTACCCTGCTGAACATTTCAGCTAAAACCAGCTGGGATTCCTATGGTTTAAGATGTGTTTTCAACGTATAGCTGGTCATAGCTTGTCTGTGGCTGGTCGAAGATGGTGTCTGGACAGAGCTGGTTAAGATGGTACAGTAAACAAGACTAGCTGACTATATAGGCAGGTAAGCTGGTGAATGGCTGGTTGACCAATTTAAAGTTTCAGCAGGGTAGTTTCAGCAGGGTAGCAAGGTGTCAGCCACAGAAAAGGTCAGCTGGAAGGCCTCGGAGAGCTGGGACCGAATTTGATTTCTTGGTGGAAACGAAATTGAGAGCTTTCATAGTCATACTAAGGCACATAATCAGGGTGTGACATTCATTATTTCATTTCTTCACTCTCTAAAGTTTACATCTGTATCAACCAAGATTACACCATACACCCTATTCTCAGTACAATGTTTCATGAGCGACTGAATGGGTAACCTGAAATTACAGAAAGATAAATAGTTGTTTTTGTAATGCAATGGGTTAAATAAGTTGACATTTTAAATTCAAGTACTCGACCTAGTTTCAATCCTGTTTGACAAAATCTCCTGACGTGGAAAATCCCCTAAATCTCCAGAATCTCAGCTCTCAATCATTTTTCAGCGGCCATTACGAGTGAACTCTGTACGTTTTTAATGGAAACAATATATTAACTGCCAGTGTAAATGTCTTTTTTAACAGAGACGGATTTTCCATTGCAATATAATCTCCACGGCGCCGTCGCCTTTTTCCACTCCAGCGCGAAGTCATACGAAATCCCACAGATCAGCACTTTCAGTACACTTGCGTCTGGCGCCGGAGGATGGCGCTAGTGTTTAATTTTCAATCTGAAATTATACAGCCTATTATTATGAGGGTGGCAGCGTCAAGCACTTTTATTGAATAGAATATTTCTGCAACCTGCTCTTGAGCTTTCTTAGCTTCACCGATCTCAGCACAAGAAGAAATGCGCGCGTTTGTATATAGCCAAAATAACTTAAGAGTTTTCAAAATGCTGTGTCAATATTACGTAATGTTGGTACGTAATGTTGCTTGCATGATTAACAGTGATTTGAATAATTTATTTAAAAAATAATGTCTCAACCAGAAAATAGACCACGTACCCTGAGTTCTAAAAGTTACTATTGTATGTCCATCCTAGACCTGAAACCTGTTGAATTTAGAAAAATAGCATTATTAGATTTTATCCAGCCACATTTAGTTGCGTTTAATCAATGCGTAAAAAATGAACAATTCAAAACTTTATAACCATGCATGTGTTAAGACGTTGGCTATTTTGTTAATTTGATTCTTAATATAATTCAGTGGACAGAAAATATTTGCAAGGGCACAATTGCACAATTAATAGCAAAAGTATCATTTTAAAATAAAATTGTGAAAACATAAATTTAAATGTCTGGCACTGATGTAAACAAACCCATTAACTGCCGATTAAACTTTGTGTCATCAAAGCAAAACTGTAACAAAATGTATATGCCGTATCACATAAATCAGTCAAATCTAAATAGCTTAATTGTCTTAAAACCTGAACAAAAAGCGCACACCTATGAATATCTGGAACATCTCAAATTGCTACAAATTGACCTCTATCACACCCGATGAGAAATGTAAAATAGTCTACATAGTCAGAATGCATGGACAAAATTAATTCATCAATATGTTCCAATAAGTTGCAAAACGCCATACCTGCTAGCATTCGATAGGTGGATATGGCAAGTCCGTAAAGTTGTGTTTATTAATTGAATGACAATCCCTTTTCTGAGAAAAACTTTTTTATTCCACAGTCTTCTTATCAATACGTGAAAGTCCGCTTTTCTTCATAGCCTTTGCACCAAAGACGTAGGGAGAAGTCACAGCCAAGCCCCTTGCTTTCCGTAGGCACTTCATTTGATGCTTGCGGAAAAAAAGGACTGAAAGCTTCTCTTGCGACAAAGAGCTTCTCGTAGGGGAGGGACCAAGTAGCACAGAGGGACCGGTCTGAATGAACTTAATAAACAGAACGGCACTTTGAGTTAAGAGGTTTCGCTCATTAAACCGTAAAATTCAGTATGAATATAAATCTGATTTCAGCCCCTTTCCACTTTCCCACTCGAAGAGCTGTCATTCATTTAGAATGCCAGTTAGTTCCGGACCATTGACAATAGCCCGCTGGAGTTCTGGCTGTCACGTGTCCAAGCATCCACATCTGTTGCACTTGTCTGTCTCCATCATGGAACAACACAAACGGGCGCGGAGACCCATGTATGCCTACACACTCATAGGTACATAGCCGCACACTTAATACGCATGAACAAGCCATGAATAACGAAGCAATCGCACAAAAGGAGCCGAAGGAACTTGCCTTCTCTTTTTATGAGCCTTGGGTCGTCACGTTGCATCAAGTCTCCTGGCGCTTTGTCCCCTGTGTGTAAAGGCAATTCCTGTCGCCTCCGCCAAGCGTTCTACAAGCGGATTCGTGGAAACAAAGACACAAACAAATAACGAGCATCAAAGCACAATTAACAACAAAAAGGTTTTTAATTTTAATTTATTGAAAATTAAGAAATATGTGTAGCTGCTGAACATAACTTCACTGACTCACACTAGGCTACGTGTTAAAATGTATAAGATGTCATATAGTAGGTTGCATATCTGTATTATGTGCCAAAATATGTGTGTGTGTGTGTGTGTGTGTTGTGTGTGTGTGTGTGTGTGTGTGTGTGTGTGTGTGTCTCACAGTTCATGCCAGACTGTGTAGGAATGAATGGATGCAGTCCAGGGAAAAACAACAGATTCTGGCAGAAGTAACAACGGCATTGAAGCTCTAATGAGTAAAACGAGAAAGTGGAAAGAATGTCTGTGATGCTGGGTCCATGAGAAAGCAAAAACGAAATGCTAGTCTGGCACTGACCACTTCTGCAGCAGCTGGGTTTATGAAATACACACCAGGCTGTACTCAGCAAACTTGTGGGAGAAAACACCCTGCTGTGTCAGCCCACAATCTTTTGTATTGGACACACTGTACAGGTTGCCATGCATGGCCCATGGGGGAGATTGCCTTCTGGACAGAGACGTTTGCACAGAACATGAAAAGAGTGTCTTGTGTGTTTGTGAAGATATGGAGGAGGTGAACTTGTCTGAGGTGGGCAGGGTCATGTATCCTTCATTTTGTAGCTAACTACAGTGATAGGTGATAGGTGTTTATCTCATTATGAGGAGTATGTTTCTCAGAGATGCATCAGTGATCAGTGGGAGCTCATTACTCACTCTGACTCTGTCAGTCATGGTTCTCACAGACACAGTGGTAACACGATTCTTGTGTTTTGACTGAAAATGCCATTTCTGTGGTGCAGCGTAGGTGGTCTTGTATCTGTGTCACCGTTTGTGAGGTTGCAGGGATAAGGTCATCCACGCCAAGCAACCTGGACTTATTGGATTGGGTATGTTAGTGGCCGCTCTAGTTTCACTGCCTACCTTCTGAAAGAAAGCTAGGGACACCTCTGTGGTTGAAGTAAGGCTAATCTAGGAGCAGAGAGACTTCTTTGTTTAGGTAACAACCTCACAGGAAGTAGCCATTTTAAGCTCTGGAGTTTGAGTACATGTAGTGAACCAACCTGCACTGTTTCAGAACCAAAGCATTTTTGAATAAGGCTCACAATGTCTCCAGGTTATTTCCCCAAAAACTCCCAACAGACACTGCATGTGAAAAATACATTAAAATCCTTGAAGATTCAGTGACATCACAGAAAGCGTTTGCAAACAAAGTTTTCTGGAAAGTTCCTGTGATAGTAATTGCACTGTACTGTCAAGGCCAGAACTGAGCTGCATCAACCTACATGGGCACACCTAGGCCCTAAGGTACAGTGCTAAATTATTGTAGTGGCTATATATACATATGCCTTATTCTGCTTATGGATTTTGATAGTGGATATTCCTCATGCCCATACAACACTTCAAGAAACAAAAAATAATTTTCAGAAAAGTAAAAAAAAAGTACCTTTTTATGTGTGATATCATTGCAGGGTCACATAAGGTAAATGTACATGAACGATAGCTTGGATACAGGTGAGGTCTCTGTAGCTTGCTGTACTCATACTGTCAAGATTTTGGCCTGAGGCCTTGAGGCCTGACTGCGGATATAAAGCATCTCAGGAGACCAAAAGACTGGGCCCCATGGCCCAACCACTTTATTTTCACAACGGTTTGGTAATGTATCAGAGCTTCACCTTCAACAGAGGCACATATTCAGCATGGGAACCTATTCTCCTTTCTCTTCTCTCTCTCACCCCCTCTCTTTCTCTCTACCCCCCCCTCCCCCTCCCTTTTACCTGTGTGTCTCTCTCTTATGCACACACGCACACTGGCCACATGCACACGCACACACTCACCTGAGGCCAGGCGAGTCCCACTAGGCTTGTTACATAGACTTGCTGAACTGTAAATATTTGGTCTCTTTGGTCAAAAGGTAACATGCCATAGTTCAATGTCAATACTGTAGCAACATTAATAAAAGGCTAAACACACAGGCACAGGCACACACACACAGGCACACACAAACAGACAGACATATACAAATAGACACACAGAGGAATAATTCCCTCAGAGAAGGCCAAAATAAACAGGCAATACATTCCCTGTATCACAGTGATCAGAGAACACATCTGTCTCCAGTCCCACAGGTAATTACAGTTGTGGAATTTGAAGAAGCTTAAAGGTAATAGTGGTGGAGACTCTTACCCTTGCCCAAATCTCCAAAGTGCTGTGGAATATGCACTCCCCAGAACAACATGCACTGAGCAGAGCTATCCTGGATTTGGAAGAGATGTTAAACCAAGGTTCTGACTCACTTTGTTTTGTAGAGATCCCATGGCACTTATCATAAACTGTAGGGGGGTTTCCTGATATCCCGGCCAAATTCCCATCCTTAAATTCTCTCACCCTGGCCAGCCAAACATCCCCCAGGCTTGTTAGCAAAATAATCCATCCTTTTCCACCTCATTTTAAGGTGTGCTGAGTTTTCTGGAACAAGAGGGTTTTTGAAGTGAGCATACTCCCTTTAACTGTAAAGTGTATACACTGTACAATAAATGCATTATTTAATGATTTTGTTCCATTATGCATTGAGCACCCATTTGAATCTTTGAAGGTTTCGGTGTGAGACATTTTACAGGTGAGCTTTTGAGTCTTTCTAAACCCCACAAGCCCCCCCCCCCCCCACCATCACCCAACAGCTCCACTCACCCTCACCACCCTCACACTCAGTGAAACACCCCATACCCTTAGGGGACTGTGTGGACTGTCACCCACAAACCCCTACACCACTCCCCCACCATACCCCAACACCTCATACCCCAAAACTACACAAGCCCACAACTATACAGTCCATGTGGCCACAGTTGGTACACCTACTGCTTTTTCCACAGCCCTTTCTGGGCTACCTGTAGAGGTATTCAACTGTCACTCAAGCACCAACTCATCTGTAGTTAGCCTGTTTTTCTCTTATTCCATCTTAGGAACACAACTGCCAAACTCAGCATGTACCCAACAACTGCAGTAGTATCCCCAAGGTTCAAAGTAGATATTGTGTCAACGTTACTGAAAACCAAGTGTACCTACTTTGCGCAAGTACACATACTTGCGAACTTGAATGCAGAATGCACATGCACAGCTGGATAACAACATTTACAACATTAATTCACATCCCTACTCTGCTCATGACATGGGAGACTTTAAAAGTAAATCAATTTTTCACGTTGTGAGACCTTCTGTAAGTACAGCTCCGTACCTTCAGCCTGGATTTGAGAAGGCTTTTTTTAGCCCTTAAGGTATCCAATAAACCCGGAGGACAAAGCATGGTATTCAAAGGCTCCTTTGAGTGATCAATATTTGTTTTTTCGTGCTTCTACGTCATGACTTTTCCATGAGCAAACAAACTCATTATTTTGGTGACATGTGAAAGAGCCTATTGAGAAAGGAATTCTGGGGTAGGTGTGTGGTGGGTCAAACTTGACATAAGACAAATTGTAGTTCCAGAAGCAAAAAAGGAACTACAACATGCAAGTGATGCAAATGAATGACTGACCTAGACTGATGGTTAGAAAGACTCCTTCTCCTCGTCTTGATGGCTGAGTCCACCTACAGCTCTAATCTTTTCTGAATATTGACTTTCAGTAACTCAAACAGCACGGCTTTTATCTGCTGTTAAAAGCTCATATCTCTTATCCCACGTTGGGATTTCCTGTCACACATTGCACACTCCACTCTCACATTCTTACCCCTCATTCCTCTCCCCCCCAAAGCCTTCTCTCCACACCTCCTGCTATCTCATTCCATCTCCTTGTCCATTTCCACAATCCCCTCAGCTCACACCCCCAAGCCCTTTTCCTCACATCTCAAATACAATCTCACCGCACGACACTACACTCCTCTGTCCACCCTACAGACCCCTCTCCCCATAGCCCAAATATATCTGACCAAACCTCAACCCCTTTCCCATCAACCCCTGACTCCTCTCCCTACAGCCTATTACATCCTAATTCCTCTCCCTACACCCCACTACACCCTAACCCATCTCATTCCGCTATACCATAATCTCCTTAACTTAACACCTCTCCCTACATCCTGTTAAACCCAAGTCCCTCTCCTTAGACCATCCCACCCTAACCTCTCTCCCTACACTGCAGTTATTTTCTCTAAACTAAATTTAATTCTCAGAGGCATCAGCACATTTGCAGATCCAGCCTGGCACACTAACCCTGGCCCCAGTAATCCAGGCTCTGTCTGTTTCTGCTGGAGACTGGATTCACCTCATTTTCCCAAATTTTCCACATCAGGGATTTTCCATCTGACGTCCTCCGAACCGATGTTCGGATTGGCAGGTATACATTCCTGCCACACTATTGTTTACATTCCTGGAAGTCTAACTACAATTGCGGATAATGACTGGGTCTGAATCGGTTACTGTCATTCTGTCTCTCCAGATACTCCAGGTGTCTCTGGAAACCGCTTGTGATCAAATATGAGAGGGATGAGCTTTAATCCCTTAAATACAGACACTCCTTCATAATTCACACTCCAAGCATTGTTTCCTCCTTCCTCTCTGTGGTCAGAACTGAAGTCAGACTCAACGATGGACGGATGATTTTTGTCCCACGGTATGAATGCGTACGTGTGTGTGTGTGCGTGCATGTTTATGTGTATGTGTGTGCATGCACTATATGTGCTTACGTGTGTGTATGAGTGTGTGCATGCGGGTGTGTGTGTGGGTGTGTGTGAGTGCACTGTATGTGCGTATGTGGGTGTATGTGTATGTGGGTGTGTGTGGGTGTGTGTAGGAGGCTTGTGACACCACATGGAATTGCACTGTTATTAAAGCAGAGACAGCACACTGTTTAACTCAGTGACTGCTATGTACGCTAAAGGACAGGAAAGATCTGTCAAGGGCCTGCAGGCCTGTTTGGATTAACATACACCATAATTATTGTTGTGCTGTTGTGCAAGCACAAAAAGAACATAAAAGGCCCAAATAACTCACCTGAATCCAGTCTTCAGGTTATAAAGAGAGGAATTCCAAATCATGAGTACAAAACATTTCTGTCAATAGAGGTGGTGTGGCATGCCATGGGCCACTTCTTTCTTTGATTTTGTTTTTCATTAATTTAACTTTTCGCTTTTGCTCCATCTACTTTTATTTAAGTAATCAATTTATATATTCACATTGTATTCTCTCCTATATCAATAGTCATTTCAATTCAATTTTATTCATATTGCATGTGCATAACATTGGGCAAAAAAACAGGCCCAAACCTCCCCAAAAATTAGCATTTTTCAGCCAAACAAAAACACCCCACAGGAAGGAAATCTCAGGAGGAAAGCCCTTTTTTAAGGTGATGCAATTCAAAAGCATTCAAAGCATGGCTTCCTGTAGTCACACATTGCTTCACAAGTCAGACTTGCTGATATAAAGTAAGAACAGTGTTGAAGTTTCCAGGTGTGATTTTCTCATTGATATCTTCGGATTAACCATACTTTGGAGTATGTGACCAATATTCTCATGAGTGTATTATGCAGCTTCTCCAAATCCATCCTTTTGCTTCAATACTTCACTTCAACTTCCATGAGTGACAATAAAGGACAGCTCTGCATTGCCTTGGGGGGCAAACTTCTGCTGGTTCCCATTAAGAAAGTGGATCAGATAAGAAACAAAAACTGGGTGCTCTAACAGCCAATCAAAGGACCTTAGTGGTCCTAAAATGGAAATTAAGAACTATCTTTTAATAAATGTAATCAGTCTGACATTGAAACTGTTCCTGGTTGGTGAGGGTTTTTACAACAATGACTGTGGAGGGCGCTATAGAGCAGCATCTATGGAAGAGGAGGAGGTCAGAGGGCAATGGCACACTACTCTACCTTCCTGCACCATGCTACCTTTTACACACTCTGCTTTTCGGGAAAAGCATTTATTGACAGAGTCTTTACTGTAGGTAAGCCTTCAGTGACTAGTTGAACTGTGGAACGAGACAACTAATGCAATGCCTCTTAAACATTACTTTTCTCGGAAATCTTATTAGTGAAATTGTTAAGGTTTGTAATTTCATAAACAAGCAGCAGTCCTGATCAAGTATTATATAGCACTGTAAAAGACTGTCTGCCATTCTGGATTAGAAACCTTGTTTGGTATTATTTCAGATTGAGTCTCGTCTTTGAGATTCATAGATCTCTTTCCACACATTATTTGTTTCTTTTCCAAGGTCTTTGTTGCAGCACAGTGTGGAGACCTTGTGGAATCCTTCCATCATGAACAGATGTTCATCACTGTACTCTTGCCATCGCTCAAAATGCGGTATAGCAGTTTGAATATATTCACCAGGATCCTTAATTGTATAAACAGCTCAGTTAACTAAGCTGCTCTTATTATGTGGTTACTGACTCTTAAGCATGACAATGACCACTTTCTGAAGTACTACCATCCAGTACAAAGGCACTTACATTCTTCATTATGTAAGTTGCTTGCCAGACTGTCTGTTAAATGGTTGTAATGTCATGTAGTATTATCTAAGCTGACTGCTGTTTAGTAACTAGATAAGAGAGGAAGGGGCAAGGGCCAGTATACTGGAGAGGAGCCAAATATATAGCTGTGCCCAGGAAAAGAGGAGAACTGGGCTCTGGTCCATGGGAAAGAAGTATATTGGGCCTGTTATGGCTGTAAGAGGCTGAAGTGCATGTGCTGACCTACTGTATGTAATGCTCACCACGTTCTCTCCAGCCTGTCTGTGCTGCTTTACGTAACTGCAGGAACAAGAGGATGTCTGTCCCTATGCTCTGCTCTAGCTCCTCACCTTAATATGATGCCAGTCTGGGAATGGTGATTGCTGCTCCGTGATTGGCTTTGATGGTTGTGTGACAGAAGGTGACTGTGACATCAGGAGCAGGACTCTGTACCTCTGCTCATCTCAGCAGTGCTGATCCAAGGGCTTCAGTGTGAGTCACTGTGACTCAGCGGTGGCCTGCTTCTCTTTTAGACCTGAGTCAGCAAAACCGACCCTGCTGCGAGCCCGCTGATCCATTACTCTACTGTCTTGTGATCAAGCGCACACACACACACACACACACACACACACACACACCTATGTGTGCAAACAAGCACACACACACATACACACACACGCATACACACACACGCACACACGTACACGCACATACACACACATACACACACACACACCTATGTGTGCAAACAAGCACACACACACATGTACATGTACACACACACACACACACACACACACACACACATATATAAGGACAAGCAGGCATGGTCACACATACTCACTCAAGGATGAAACACACACACAAACAAATACATGTACATGTATATATACATATAGCAGACCTGGGCATGCTTCTGAAATGTTAGCATCTGCTGTCCTTAAACACACACAGCTCAATCAGTCTGTTTTTACAAGGTAGGCTAGCTGTACCTCCCGCCCTCACATCCCAACCATTGTCTGTAATTCTGAGACAGTGAGCTCATCTGACCCTTCCCCTAATTCAAACTGATCTGATTAACCCAGATAAATGTCACTACAGGGACTAGTGATCCTTAACTAAACCGGCACAGCCTTGTGGAGTGAAGGTTGTGTTCTGACCCTACTGTTCCCAGCCCACCCCATAACACTCCTCTCCAGACTGAGACATACAAGATGCATGGCCTATGTGGGATGATAAGGGTTCAATCTCAGCCATTATATCAGCCAAAATATAATAATATAAAAAGATAATAATATATATTATCTTTTCCAACTTTATTAGCTTTAGAGTATCAATCAGATTAATCTGTGCAGTTCTTTGAAGATTTTCAGTCTCATAACTTCCCAGTGTTTTTTTTTTTTTCCTCAGGACATTTATTTTTGTCCAAAAGTGAAATGTCAAATGACAAAATATATTTTAATAAGTCATACACTATGCAGCAAATATGCAGCGATATAACACCTTAAACTGCATTAAAATTAGGTTGAAATTAAAACAATGTATTAATAAGGCTGCTATTTTGGAAGCACATTTTGGGTTAAATATTAATAGGTGATATTCTTAGAGCCCAGTTGTTATTTGTCTAGACTATCATGACTGAGCCAGAACATCTGAGTGCAATTTCATAACATGGTTTTACTGCTGTTCTAGTTGGCTATCTCGAGGTCCTATATGCAACTGCCCCCGACAACACACTTGTGGGTGTTTCCACTTGTTGAGTTCAACCGGGTCATCGTTACTGTATTTAAAGCGCGACAGCATGGCACACGGAATAGTAAAACAGGAGTCTGTCGACTGGGAAATGCACAAGTCAGAAGACAAAAATAAGACCTTTGTTTTCACAAAGAAGAGGGGCTACGATGTCACACGTAACCCCCACCTGAACAAGGTAACATGCCGGTTTTCAAAGCTTTCCCATTTGTTTTAGGGCGTTTTCTTGCCATGTCACTGGATGGCTAGTATTATAGCCAGGCGGGGTTAACGTATCAGGTTTCAGAGCCGGCTATGTTTAGACACACACAAGCTTCCTGTGTCATTCTGTTCTCTGGTTATGTCAGCCCGTCGCCCCAGCAAATACAGTGACAATGAATGCATCCTTATATTACAAATCTTTTAAATATTTTTCATTGAAGGAAACGTAAAATTATAGGAAATATGCGTTTTCCCAAAGCCCTCCCCCAAACATTTGATCAGTTAGACCACTGTCAAATTAACGTCGTCACGGAGGTGGATATTCGTCTGTGCCGATTCGTGGGGCCGAAATTATAGTTTTTTGATGTTGTCAATTCGATGAGTAAAAAACACTGATCAACCTGAAAAGTCGTCGCATCATGACTCGACATCGTTCTGACTTGTGTGGGGGGCTATCACAGATGTAGCCTACACATATGCTATTGTTTTTCACTTTTACATTTTAATTACGAAATAAGCGATTATACTTCAGGGATAGCTGTCCAGAGTAGAGTTGATGCTTGTTGTATACAAGATTGAAACAAGACCGAGGCGCCCAGTTGCGTGTTTTAGCCTATCGTGTAACATTCTGGAGCGAGTCATTTTTCACCTAAATTGCCTACCATCGTGTGTGTTTATAAACATGTTTAAATATTTAAAAAAAAAATGCAGAGAGACAATATAAAGGAGACCGCTAGGATCCCGGGACTGTTTTTTCTGAGCAAGAGCATATCTCCTTCCGCTCTACCCCTAGTCCCTGAAGACCATCCAACTACCACTGCGCCTTCTTCATGTGTCACGCAGACCCCAATCACAGATAACTTCATATCACTGTCCATGGTGCTGATCGCTCATTACGATAACAAGGTAAACGTCGATCACTTGAAGAAAAAGACTAAAAGATTAAACAATGTTAACCAAACATATGAAACGTTAGTTCAGTATTACCCACGGCAGGATTCCGTTTCTCCTAGACATGCCTCAGTAGGTATTTGTTTTCAACATGCGTTCAACGGCTGTTCTGACAAATGTAATTTAACAACTGGCAAAGGAGCTGAACCCACTTGCTTAAATCACCCGCTTTTTCTCTTGGCTACAGCACCTGTAGTCTTGTCAGAAAGATCTTAATTGAAGTTCATATGCCACTGCTGAAAGCTTAATCTCGCTGATGAAGGCCATGCCCTCCCCGTTCAAACCACAGGTCTGCATGGACAAGGACAAAGGGCAGCTTCCCTTAACTGATGACTGGTGTATGTAGGCCAGTGGAGTCTAACATCCCCTCTCACCTGCTGGAGCATTTAAATGTGGAGCAGTGTGCGGGGAACATGTTTGTGTGTGACAGGGAGAGATAAGACCAGCTGGGGGCTGTCTGTGGGGTCCAGGTGCATGCTACCAGAAGCACGCCGAGTGACGCCAGTTTGCTTGTATCAGTATGAATTCACTCTGTGTGCCCTGTTGGTGTGTGTGTGGCCCATTTTTGTGAAGTATGCTTGTAATGTTCTACATGGGTAACTGGCCCCTGTGGGTTGGGCCTGTCTGATTTCTAGCAATCAAACTTCATATGTCGTAGACTTTTGAGAGGTGGAAGGTTTAAATGGCAGTAAACAGTTTGAACTTTGTCAGAACAGCAGTGAGGCTGTAAGGTGGAGGAGTCTAACTTTGCTGTGCAATAAATGCATAAATTGGACTTAATAACTGAATTACTCGGGGTCAATAGTTCTAGATATACATGCTGGTTAATGGGTTATCCAATATTAGTTCAATGTGTGGTTGTGTTATTGCATATTGCTGCTGTGTTTGGCCATTGAATCAGTGATTTATTTCTTTGGGCAGGAAGGTTCAGGTGATGGCAAAGAGCGGCCCTGATTGGGTCTCAGTATAGTGAATGTAGGCTGGATATAGGGATTGGAGATTGGTGGGAGGTGGTGTTTGGCATTTACTGTTCAGTACATCTGAAGAAGGGGGAGGGATTTTAGCTGAAATAATTTCTTGTTGGATGATGTGAGTGTGTGTGTGCGTGTGCATGGTTGAGTGTGTGTGTTTTCCCTCCACACCCTCCTCCCCCAGATCTAACCAAATCAAATAAACATTTTAGTTTTTTGGGGAAAATATTTTTATTTAATGGGAATGGACTTCATTTTAGCATCTATAAAAGCATTGTTGGTTATCCTTGATTGCTCTAAATTTATTTTTCTCTCATTTAATTGAAATTCAACTTGCTTTACTATCACAACACATATTGCTTTGCCAAAACAAAATGTCGGAAAACTCACTAGAGTATCTTTTTTTATTTAGTCATAAAATACAAACGAAACATTTATACCATATGGGTTGTCCAGCATCCAGCATTTCCATCACTTGATTTTAGCTTTTTCATTATATCATTAAAAGTTCTTCCGTTATATTAGCGGAACTAAATGTACCTTACTGAAGACATACTACGCTTTTGTTTGACAAAAAACAACAAAATAGCTTAAAACAGAGAAATCAAATGAACTTTATGCCCCATTAAAGGATCTATGGGCTTTGGATTTGGATCTGATTTGGAAAGTTTTACTGGAACGTTGGACCATAACATCCATTCTCAAGGCCAACACAGCTGCTGGCACATATACACCTCTTTAGTCCTGAGTGTTTTGTTGAAAAACAAGCTTTCAAGGCAAAAGCAGAAACATTCACTGTTACAGCTGTGCTTGAGCCACCGGGAGGAAATTGAAGGAGAGAGTAGGAAACGACTCCTAAACGCATTCCACGGGGTAAACAGGCGTGCTTGTGTGGGGCAGAAGTGGCACTTTGTTGCCCTTCCCCTGGGGACCGGAATGCCAGGGGGAGGTGTGAACTCCCCCACCCCAAATTGTGGCCCAGAAACGGGCTCTATCCCTACGCCAGGAGACAACGTGCTGATTGATCCGAGAGCACCCGGCTGAGTCCACAGGGTTGAAAGGAGGCCAGCCACACATTTGAGGGCTTGATCTCTCCCTCATGGAGGCTGTAGTGAGCAGGATATTGTAGGCATGTTTAATAAATGTGCTGTGCAATAAAGAGGGGGAAGGGGTGACAAGAGAAAGGAGGGTCTGTGGACCAGAAGGAGGGCAAAGGTACGCTGACCTCACAGTCAAGTGTCTGTGTCGTGTGTTTATGGTGTGTTAATGAACCAACTCGACTACATTTACACCAATTTAGACTTCTGTTTGCATTGGGCTGCCCCAGCAGTGGGGAAAAAAAGCTTTTTATCCGAAATGAAATTTTTTTTGGCCTATGAGTTCTTCTTCTGATTAACAGAGGCTCATTCAGCCTATAGGGGCATACTGATTGGTTAATGAGTAATTTTCCAACAGAAACATGGGCCATTGTACTGCCCTCTGGTGGTGATGTATCATAGGGAAATGCTAACTATACACAACTATATACATAAAATCAGCAATTGAGATGTGTATATTGTTTTGAAATGCAAAAACAACCCGCTTCATCAGCCTTTCTAAAGACTCATCCAAAGATCAAAGTTACTGATTATATTTTGAAGGACAAAGTAATTTTGTAGGGATTAAACTATTCTAAACGAGTGAAGTACCATTTATAAATGCAGTGCTATTCCCCCCAGTCTTCAAGCTCTACCCCTATTCGTGGTAACTGGTCAGGAGTCCCATTGTGGTGACACATAGCTGCATAAAATTGAGAAATGAAATTGCAGCTGCCAAATTAGAACTAGCCAATATAAATCTCTGTTCTTGCCTGGTGACTATCTGAGTGAATGCGGATTGGATTGTGTAAGCATGAGTTCCCTTTAAAAGTCCACGAGTGTCACTATTGGCATGTTTCTTCTCCCAAAGCTGGTGCTTTTCAGTTCTGCACTGAACTCAGTGGTTGTGGCTGCCATGGTCAGCCACTTATTCCATCAACAGTCTGATCATTTCCATATTATCTGCTTTTTTCTCAAGCCAAGGGAAAGTGGAGTGATCTATAAACAAACTCACAACAAGAAAGAAGACTCTTGAAACTGTGAAAGCCCTTGAAACTAATTTGATAGCTTTGAGGCTGTAACCATAGGTTCATAAACTCTTTTTATTTGTTGCCATTTGGCAGGCCAGCATTGTGAGGGCCTTCATTAGAATCCCAATGCACTCCAGTACTGGGGTTTCATTCATCTGGGGTAGGTGTAACACAATATAGCCTACTTCTGGAATACACAGATAGAAACAAGATTCCCTCCCATTGTTTGTTTAAGACACTTAGAATCCAGACACCACCTATTTCAGAAATAACCATAGCTCCTAAAATACTTTATACTTTATCTGTTATAATACTTTTGCTCAAGTGCAACTGTACAGCAATCAATCAGTTGAACTGATCACCAGCTAAATTCTGACTTCTCAAGTGAGACAGTGGACACAGAGGGTACCATGTTGGAGATGAGGAGGGACAGAGTACAGTGTGGTGTTATTTGGTGTGGGGTACTATTTGAGAGGGTTAGAGTGAGTTGGAGATTCATGGTACAGTGTGAGAGGTGATATGGTTTGGGGTACCAGGTGACAGGGTTAGAGTGAGTTGTTGGTACATGGTACAGTGTAAGAGGTGATTTTATGTGTGGTACCATCCATTTAAGAGGGTTTTAGTGAGTTTTTGTTATATAGTACAGTGTGAGATGTGATTTTGTGTGGGGTAACATGTAAAAGAGTTAGAGTGATTTGTTGGTACATGGTACAGTGTAAGAGGTGATTTGATGTGTGGTACCATCCATGTAAGAGGGTTTTAGTGAGTTTTTGTTATATGGTACAGCGTGGGAGGTGATTTGGTGTGGGGTACCATGTAAGAGGGTTAGCATGAGTTGTTGGTGCATGGTAGAGTGTAAGAGGTGAGTTGATGTGAGGTACCATGAAAGCAGGTTAGAGTGAATTGTTAGTACGCGGTACAATGTGAGAGGTGATTTTGTGTCAGGTACCATGTGTCACGGACTAGCGTCGCGACAAGACTAACACTGTTACAGACATGCAACACAAACACCGCAACACAACACGCTTTACATTTTAAACTGAGCGGGAGTAAACAACGCACAGCGGGTGCTTTTAAAAATGTTTCACCACATAAAACAAAGGGTTTACCTGGGTCTGTTCAATCCTGGTCTCACAACCAAACAGGAAGGGAAGGGGACCAGGTGATATTCATGAAGGGTGAATAGTGGGAAATACCACCTGTTTAATTTATACAAGGGGGGAATTTGAATAGTACATGAATGATTGTTTTAATTTCTGTTTAGTACCCCCTTGTTATTCTTGTGTGTTTAGCTGTTTGTTATTCTTGTTATGGCCATGTGTGTTATGTTCTGTTTGATCATTTTTTGTTTTATTTTGTTAATTGATTATATTTATTTTTTTGTGCATGGAAGGTGCCAGGTGGGAGGGGCTATGCCCATTTATAGCTCCAGGAGAGAGCTGAGGGGGGTCTCTTTTTTGTTTGAGACATGGAGTGGGTGTGCTGTGTAATGGGCCTACTTTTTGAGGCATAGCCAGAGTACACGCCATTTTCATTACCATTTTCTTTTGTTTGTTCTAAAATCTTCCTTCTTAGTTTATTATCATTATTTTGTTCATCACTGTAAATAAAATACACCTTGAGCACCTCATCATTTCAGTCCCTCGTCCTTCGTGTCTTCCACCCTCGGTGCACCCTAACAGTTGGTGTCAGAAGTGGGATCGCACCGACGGAAGGACAGAGACTGAACAACCGCCATCAGCTGCAATGCCTATCACGAGGAAAGGTCAGCACGAGCTCACAGAGGAGTCCGATGACGGCGGGGGTGCGTCAGCAGGTGAAGCAGCATCTGCAAAACCTACAACTGTTCCCGGGGCTGCGGGTGATGCTGCACTGATCACCCTTGCCAAGATGTTTGAAAACTTCATGGCGTTCCACAAGGAGCGTGATGAACGGCAGGAGAGGGAGGTTGTGAGGCAGGATCAGAACTACAGAGTCCTGAGCCACCAAGTCACCCAACTACAGCTGGACCTGGAGCATACCAGAACGGACCAAGCTGCTCCAAGAAGACCAGCCACAGGGGTGTTAGACTGGGAGCCCCGGCTAGCCAAGCTGGAGGACAAGGATGACATTGAACATTTCCTGACAACATTTGAAAGACTGGCGGTGGCGTACAAGTGGCCAAAAGAGGACTGGGCTGTTTGTCTCATCCCCTTACTGACGGGGAGAGCCAGGAGCGCTTTTGTCGCCATGAGTCCCACCCACACAAATGATCACTCCGCTGCTAAAAAAGCCTACTCTGGATCCCTCCATCATCCAGAACTACCGCCCGGTATCTCTTCTTCCTTTCCTTTCCAAAACTATAGAACGAGCTGCTTCTACTCAACTTTCTTCTTTCTTTTCTAACAACAACCTGCTAGACCCCCATCAGTCTGGCTTCAGATCGGGCCACTCGACAGAGACTGCGCTCCTCTCCATCAGTGAGTCACTCCATGCCGCACGAGCAGCCTCCCTCTCCTCTGTCCTCATTCTTCTAGATCTCTCTGCTGCCTTCGACACTGTGGATCACTCCATCCTCCTGTCTGCCCTGTCAGCAACGGGCATCTGTGGCACAGCCCTGGACTGGATTGAGTCCTACCTCTCTGGTCGCTCCTTCCAGGTTGCCTGGGCTGGTTCGGTATCGACACCGGTATCGACACCTCGCCACAGGAGTTCCCCAGGGCTCAGTCCTAGGCCCGCTTCTTTTTTCTCTTTACACTCGCTCCCTTGGCCCTGTGATCACTGCACATGGGCTATCCTACCACTGGTAGATACGGGGTGTTCAAGCACACTAGTGCAGGCAAAGTTCATCCCCAGAGACACCTGGAGTGAGGAGGACCCCATCACTGTCTTTTGTGTGCATGGAGATAAGACCGAGCTCTCTACAGCTGAGGTATATGTGGAGGTCAACAATCAGACCTACCTCATGAAAGTAGGTGTTGCTAGGGATTTGCCTTATCCTATCCTACTGGGTACTGACATGCCCATTCTACCTGACTTAGTGAAACAGACTGCTTGGTGTGGGATTGTCACAAGGGCTCAGGCACGACAGAGTGGTCAGACCATAGAGGCAGCAGATACAGTGCAGAACACACTGCAGCTTATGCCTTTCATTAGTGAGGACATTGTTGGAGAAGCCAGACCTACACGGGATGAGAGATATGAGAGGCGCAGACAGCGGGTTGGGGAGGTAATGTTGCAGGCTGCTGAGGAGACTGAGCAAGAAGCCGACCCAGACCTCACTGACACTGACGTTACTTTCCCCGCTGACTTGGCTACTCTCCAAAAAAATGACCCTACCTTAGCGAACTGTTTTAAGCACATTGGGGATAGGAGCAGTAATCTCCTAGGAACGGAGAGTTATGTTATTGAGAATGGTTTGCTCTATAGAGAGAGTGATGATGGAAAACAGTTAGTGCTGCCTGAGTTATGTAGGAATGAGGTCCTAGAGCTAGGGCACTCCATCCCTTGGTCTGGACACTTGGCACACATGAAGACTCTGTTGCGCATTTCAAAACGTTTCTACTGGCCCAAAATGTTTAACGAGGTTAAGGAGTACTGTAAAACCTTTCCAGAATGCCAGCTTACTGCAGGAAGAGCTTCAGCTCATGCACCACTCATCTCACTTCCTGTAATAGATACACCATTTGAGCGTATTGGAGTGGATGTAGTAGGCCCAGTGGAGCGGAGTCAGACAGGAAACAGATTCATATTAGTTGTCTGTGACTATGCTACTAGGTACCCTGAGGCTTACCCACTAAGAGAGGTCACTGCTAAGCAAGTAGCTAGTGCGCTCCTGCGCTTCTTTTCACAAGTAGGCATTCCAAAAGAAGTTCTCACTGACCAGGGCCCAAACTTCATGAGTCGCACACGTCAACATGTCTATCAGCTCTTAGGGATTAAGCGCATATGAACCACCCCTCACCACCCTCAGATTGATGGCTTGGTTGAGCGATTCAACTCCACCTTGAAGTGCATGCTGCACAAGTTTGTCTCCGAAACAGGCAAAGACTGGGACAAGTGGCTGCCTTTCCTCCTGTTCGCCTACCGGGAGGTGCCTCAAGCGTCAACAGGATTTTCACGGGGGGACCGAGGGACCACGGAAGATGAACATGGTTTCTTATGTGCTCAAGATGAGGGAGCAGCTGGAGAAGACCACAGCCCTCGCACAAGAGAACCTACTGCGGGCTCAGGCCAGACAGAAGGTCTGGTATGACAGGGTGGCCAGGTCACGGAGCTTTGAGCTAGGTGAGGAAGTCTTGTTGCTTTTGCCGACATCAGAAAACAAACTGTTGGCTAAGTGGCAGGGCCCTTACCAGGTCAAGCGGAAGATGGGGCCGGTGACATACGAGGTCTGCATTCCAGCTTGCTGACAGCCGCTGCAGACCTTCCACATCAACATGCTGAAGAAATGGCATGCCCGGTCACCACCATCGACACCGGAAACACCAGTGCAGTCCCTGTATGTTCACGCTGTAGAGGAAGAAGAGGAGGGCACCGAGCAGTATTTCCCCTGTGCCCAGCAAGGGAATGAGCTGGTCTTGGAGCATCTAACAATGGAGCAACAACAACAGCTCCTGCGGTGCCTGCCAGAGCAGCTTTTCATGGACAGACCAGGGAGGAGAGACCTGGTTAAACACCACATCCCCCTTAAAGACCCAAAGCCCATTCGCCAGCCAGTCTACCGGGTTCCTGAGCGGCTTCTGCCTGTCCTGAGGGAGGAGCTGGAGGCCATGAAGGACCTTGGGGTGATCGAGTCTTCAACTAGCGAATGGAGCAGCCCAGTCATCCTCGTCCCCAAAAAGGATGGCTGCCTGAGGTTTTGTTTGGACTTCAGGAAGGTCAACAGCATCAGCAAGTTCGACCCCTATTCGATGCCCAGGGTGGACGACTTGGTGGAGCGGCTGGGGAAGGCGAGATACCTCAGTACCCTAGATCTCTGCAAGGGGTATTGGCAGGTCGCGCTGACCACTGAGAGCAGGGAGATGACGGCCTTCAAGACACCTTTTGGACACTACCAGTTTTTGGTGTTGCCCTTTGGCTTGCATGGAGCTCCCGCAACATTCCAGAGGATGATGGACCGTATCCTGAGGGGGACTGAGGGTTTTGCTGCCGCCTACCTTACCTACCTACCGCTTACATTGTCATTTACAGCCACACCTGGAAGGAACACCTTTGCCATCTGCAAGAGGTGTTGGGCAGGATTAAGAGGGCAGGGCTCACCATTCGCCCTGACAAGTGCACCCTGGCTAAGGGTGGAACTCAGTATCTTGGGTTTGTGCTGGGGCCGGGTCGGGAAGGTGGAGGCCATTCAATCTGCTGAGCGGCCTACAACAAAGAAGGGGGTACGGTCGTTCTTAGGGCTGCTTTTCAGCCCGAGCAGCCACCCTCACTTCCCTTACAAAGAAGGACAGACCCAATAGGGTGACATGGACAAAGGACTGTGGGTTGGCATTTCAGGACTTGAAGGACTCTCTTTGTCAAGAGCCAATTCTGCAGAGTCCGGACTTTGAAAAGACTTTTACAGTGCAGACTGACGCATCAGAGCATGGTCTTGGGGCTGTGCTGTTGCAAGGTGAGCCAGGACAACTAAAGCCCATTGCATACATCAGCCGGAAGCTCCTTCTACGGGAGTCAAAATACTCGACTGTGGAGAAGGAGTGCCTGGCTATTAAGTGGGCACTGGACTCTTTGCGGTACTACCTCTTAGGTAGAAAGTTTGTTTTGGAAACGGATCATCGGGCGTTGTCGTGGCTGGGGCGTATGAGGGACACAAACACCAGGATAACCAGGTGGTTCCTTGCGATGCAGCCATTTTACTTTGAGGTCCTGTACAGAGCAGGGGCCCAGAACTGTACAGCAGACTTCCTCTCAAGGACGCCTCAAGTGGCATCAGGAGAAGGAGGGGGAAATGTCATGGACTAGCGTTGCGACGAGACTAACACTGTTACAGACATGCAACACAAACACCGCAACACAACACGCTTTACATTTTAAACTGAGCGGGAGTAAACAATGCACAGCAGGTGCTTTTAAAAATGTTTCACCACATAAAACAAAGGGTTTACCTGGGTCTGTTCAATCCTGGTCTCACAACCGAACAGGAAGTGAAGGGGACCAGGTCATATTTATGAAGGGTGAATAGTGGGAACTACCACCTGTTTAATTTAGACAAGGGGGGAATTTGAATAGTACATAAATGATTGTTTTAATTTCTGTTTAGTACCCCCTTGTTATTCTTGTGTGTTTAGCTGTTTGTTATTCTTGTTATGGCCATGTGTGTTATGTTCTGTTTGATCATTTTTTGTTTTATTTTGTTAATTGATTATATTTATTTTTTTGTGCATGGAAGGTGCCAGGTTGGAGGGGCTATGCCCATTTATAGCTCCAGGAGAGAGCTGAGGGGGGTCTCTTTTTGTTTGAGACATGGAGTGGGTGTGCTGTGTAATGGGCCTTTTTGAGGCATAGCCAGAGTACACGCCATTTTCATTACCATTTTCTTTTGTTTGTTCTAAAATCTTCCTTCTTAGTTTATTATTATTATTTTGTTCATCACTTTAAATAAAATACACCTTCAGCACCTCATCATCTCAGTCCCTCGTCCTTCGTGTCTTCCACCCTCGGTGCACCCTAACACCATGAAAGAGGGTTAGAGTGAATTGTTGGTACAGGGTACAGTGAGAGATGCTTGGGTCCAGGTGTGCCATGTCTGGCGGTAGAGAGTGCAATGTGAGTGGTGGCAGAGACAAAAGAATAACAACCTGCTATTGAGCAGTCTGTTCTTCTTTAATCTGGGCCAGTGGGGGGGGACTCATGTCAATCACTCCTCTCTGGGTGGGCTGCAGCCTGTGGGGTCAGAATTGAGCGTGTGATGTCATGGGTGTCGCAGTCATGGCCAGGTGTGTCTCCAGGTGTGGTGGAGCGACCACACGCATCAGTGGCAGAGAGGCATTCCATCGACAGGCTGAGCTGAGCATTGAGGCACGATTGAGGCACGTTCCCCTCGACAAACTGCTGTCCTCAGTTGCCACAAACAAGCCCCCCCAACCCCACCCCCTCGTCCACCCCACCCCTTGCCTTTGTGTGTTTTCACAGCAGGCTGTTTTAGTGGAGGATGATGGAAAGCACATTAGAGAGAGAGCCTTACAATCACCGCCTCATCACCCCTAACTATTATCTGATCGGGTTTCAGATACTTTTTAGCTTCTTCTGTAATTGCTCTCACTCACTCCATCGCTCTCTCTGCCTCTCTGCTCCCCCCTTTCACAATCATGCTTTTACTCCCTTCCCAAATTCACTACCTCAGTTATCTTTGTAATGTATATGTGCTGTCTGCAAGGCTCTGAGAGGTTAGATTGGCTCTTCTTGTGTTCCTGAATGTTCCATTTACACCCAGATTTAAGAGGACCTCTCAAAGACATGTTAAAAAAATGTTTTGTAGATATAACACTCAACAGAATTTGGTGTTGTCAATTGAGATCCATAGTCCTATGAACCAGCCTTTTTCTGGATACAGAACTGAAGGGTTGTCCACTCAAGTCCCAAAAATGTAAATGGATAAGGAATGCCTCAGGGAAACTTGTGTCTCTTTGGCATGATGTTGCCACAAGCAACTGATCCTGATAAAAGTGATTAACGTTGTGTCTACATGTCTGAGATAACAGACTCTGTAACCAAAATAGTGTTGAGATTGAAGTCCAAGGTGAATGGAGTTTGGGTGTGGAGGTGGCATGAGATGCCAAGGTGTCTGTTTAAGTGGCATGAGTTGAGCTGAGCTTGCAATCTTGTTGGCCAGTCAGGGCTGTAAAATGGTGTGTTTGTCCTCTGTGAGCAGCTTACGTTGTACCTGGCTGATAACAACGGTTGCATCAAGGCAAAGAGATTTTGAACCAGCTTCCATGTGAACTTTGACTTTACCTGGTGAGAAACTTGGCCAGTTGGTGAGATCTTCTAGGAGCAAGCGGAGTGGGGTGAAGAGGCAACCCCCTCTCCAATCCACTCCACTGACCACACCCGTGTAAGCCTGAGAGCTCCCGTTCATTAGCCGCCGTAAATCTCCAGCTTCGTTTTTTTTTCACGGTGCTTCCCAAACGACCTTCCACCTCTTGGTGTGTACCTGTGTCATGAATGCAGGTATTCATTCATTTCACCTCCGATCAGGGCTCAACAATGTGGTCAGATCTGAGATGTTTTTGTGTGGCGGGTGCTGGGGGGGAGGAGCTATAGCTGAAAGCAGGCCTTGTTGGCACCTCCAGCTCATGTGGCCATGGCAACACAGTGTGGCATTCAAGGCACAATGTGTGGTGAATATGAGGCTGGATGTTAGCTTGGAGCCGAGAGCTGGGCATTTCTGAAAGCGGGGGGAACGTAACCTCGAATGGGGCAAATGATTTACATTTTACATTTTATTCATTTGGCAGACCCTTTTAAGACCCTTTGTCTTTTTTTTGGGGGGGGGGGGTTAGACAAGAGGGATAGGGATATCAGAAAGGGGGGCGGGGGAAATCAGGAGGGAGGGCTAAGGTAGAGTTTGAAAAGGTGTGTTTTTAGTCTGCGTCGAAATAGGGGGAGGGCTTCTGCTGCCCTGACAGTGGTAGGCAAGTCATTCCACCACTGAGGAACCAGAACAGAAGACAGGCGTGAACTTGCAGCTCGACCGCCAGGTGCACGTAGAGAGGGAACCATAAGGCGACCAGAGCTGGCAGACCGGAGTGGTCTAGCTGGGGACTAGGGAGTGATCAAGGATTGTATGTAAGGTGGGGCAGTCCCCTTAGCAGCCTGAAATGCCAATACTAGGGCCTTGAATCGGATGCGTGCGGCAATAGGAAGCCAGTGGAGGCCAATGAGAAGCGGGGTGACATGAGCCGACCTGGGCTGACTGGTGATCAGGCGGGCTGCAGCATTCTGGACCAGCTAGGAGGGAGTTGCAGTAATCCAGGCAGGAAATGACGAGTGCCTGGACTAGGAGCTGGGTGACTGAAGGGTACTGAACTCAAGGCTAGGTGTGGCTTTAGCTGGTACAGACCGGCACTGAGTACTGAGGACGGGCAGTTTGTGTCAGGACTGGGGGACAGTGGAACCATATGCAGAATCAGGGATGTAGTGAAATTGCAGGTTTAATAAAGCTGGCTGATAAAGGGGCAAACAGTGCGTAATTCAAAATGCAGGCTGGGTACAAAAACCGGGGAGTCAGTCAAACAGGCGAAAGTACAAAAGCAGGAAGTAAGAAAAACGAGACTGAGAAGGAATCGAGGGAAACCGGAAAATTTCGAAGCCACCAGAATAGTGAATCATGCAGACAGGGAAGTGACTTGGGCTCAGAACTACATAAACACACAGACATCACAGGGGGAGACAAGTGCAATGAAAATTGAATGTAAACATAAAACCAGACAAGAATATGAAAAATAATAAATATACAATAATAATGAATTAAACTAACAGACAGAATCCAGGGTCATGACAGTTTGTGTATTAACAGATGAGACTCTTTAGCAGGAGGGGCAAAGCCTAAGATGGTCTTTCTCCTCTCATGTGTTTGCTTTTACCTACTGAGAGAGTTGTCCTGTTGCTCAGTGATAATAGTAAAATAGCTTTTATGTTATTGGTCAAATGATTTCAAATGTTGTCTTCGCAGTTGGGATTGGTTGAGTAAGGCCTCATCCACTGCTATGACCAATTGGCCATCAGGGAATAATAGAGGTCTGTGTCACATCAGCTCTCTTAAATGTTTGAAGGTTTGCCTTGAAAGGCAGTAAGCTTTCTCTGGCTCAGAGACATGAGAGATGGGATCACTCGTGCAGACGCCACAGGCTGTTATGGAAAAGGTATTTGTTTTTGTCCTGGATAAAGTCCTACTTTCTTTTCATCTTTTTATGTAAAGTTTTAGAGCAGGGGTGTCCAGTCATATCCAAAAGGGGCCAATATACGTGCAGGTTTTTGGTTTAGCCCAGCATTATGACACCTAACTCAGCAAATTAATTATTCATGGTCTTCAATCAAGACCTTGATGCAGTAAGTAGAATCAGGTGTTTTTAAGATTGAAAACCTGGTTTAGAGTGTTTAGGCTAAGGTCTATTGGGGACAAGTTGGACTGTAGCCCAAAGAAACTTACCTCTCAGCTCATTCTGCTGATCTAACACTCGCCTTCACCTCACTCCTTCTCTCATCCATCACTCTCATTTATCTATCTGACTTCATTCCTTATACTTCATTCATCATGCTCCTCCCGCTTCTATCACTCTCTCCTTTCTCTCATGATCTTCCTTTCCTCTCTCCTTTCTCTTTCTTGCCACATGCCCTTTTCCATCTCCCCATCCATCTCTCTATCCATCTCTTCTTGTGGGCTTCAACTTAGTTAGCCTATTGTACACCCTCAGCTTTTTATCCTGAAGTTTTCTTGTCAGACAACCAAAGGAGCCAAATCCTGAGCCAGTTGTGCTCTGAACACTGAAATTGTGAATTCTAAAGAAGTCTGCAAACAATTGCCTAACACTTTAATTTTACACATGCTTCTTCTGTTTAATTTCATCTGAATTGGATCATTTTTTCCAGGGGCTGTTTGCTCATGAGTCTGGACTGATTGCGAGCTATGGTTCTAATTAAAGCCAAACGCAAAATGTGATGGTGTCATACTGCATTACTCCATACAGACCAGGGGAACCAATAAACACATTTAATACAAGAATATGTGCCCTCTATATCTATCGTGAGTAATAACAGTTTCATATTTTCACATTTCAAGTTCAGTTTGAGTTGATAAAAAAAAAAATCCTATTCCCTGGATGATGATGATGATGATAATAATAATAATAATTGTGCTGTTATCCCATGGAAGATGCAGGCCTTTAATGTGGAGCTCTGGTGAGTGAGCATTGACTTCAGTATGGTGGTTTAGTAACACGGTGTGAAAGTGTGCCATGGGGTGTGTCCACAAGGCACATTATTTCATCCACCATTTCACCCCAGTGAGTTACAGAGGTGAGTTAATGTGTCCTGGAAATCCATGGTTTTTTCAAAAGAATGCAAATATTTGACCACCCTGGCAAATCTCTTTGGAGACTTGGAAGTGCTCCCAGTGACGGGTGCTGTCCAGGGGGAGAGGAAACATGAAAGTGTGCCCAGAATAGGAGCAGGCGATTTCAGTAATGTTTACATCCTTAAAGTCAACACTGAGTCCCCTCTCTGAAGGTGCTTAACCAACAATGCTCCCATATATTTGCAAGCCAACATGTCCGTTGATTTACAAAACTCATCCAAGTTTGCTGGAGCTAAAACGTATGACTCTGAACCTTCAGTTGCAGCCCGAGTTCAAGATGAGGTTGAGAAACAAAAATAGGAACAATTTTGGCTTTAATAAACCAGTTTGAATGATTGATATTATTTTGAGTAGCAGGAAAGTGCTCCTTTAACCCAATGTACTGTACAGAAAAGGCATTTCCCCCTTAAATAAAGCCTTATAACTTTGTGGCAGCACACACCAGAGACTTGGATGGTGGCAGTATTTGAAGGGCACAAGTGTACCCAGGGCATCAAGACTAAAGTACCAAAACCTATGAAATATTACAGGAATTATTCATTTATTAGTGGAGGTACACACAGAAAATGACACATAAAAAACAAAAAGACCTATTCATTTCCTTGTTTTACTGTGTATTCATCCAAATCCATGTCAAGCAGTGACAAAAGTATGGGTCCCAGTTAATCTCCAACATGTTTCCCACCACTGGAAAAAATGTGCATCTGACTAAAAGCTGTCAAATTCAACAAGAAAAACTATACTTTTCCCATTGAAATGTCACTATTTTCCAGCTCCTCAATAACTTGCCTTTAGTGGCCAGACTTTATAAATGGAGGAGTCCTACCTGAGAGGCAATGTGAGCATAAAGAAGGTATAGCAGCATAAAGATCTGCTGCTCAATTAAGAACTGATGAGCTCCTGAAGTTACCTATTGACTCATTCAGACAAAAGGTTTAACCAATTACTGTACATGCTTGATGAGTGGCTTTCATGACTCAACCATGACAGAATTTAACTGGTCCAGTGCTTTGTAAAAAGGAAACATTACCGTTCTCTGACAAAAAACACTACCTTGATTTGGATCTGTGGAAATATTGTTGGCAGGGATTCAGACCCACCTGTGCGCTCTGTTTTTAATACATACAGTACTCACTCTGTACTCTATTCCTAATGAATCTTTACTCACTGTGTGTCCTCCTGCTCTACTGCATATGTCTGGCTTTATTTCATGTGTGTTGTACTTCAAATGTCTTCCAGTTCCGTATTTGGTAATGACCAAATATCCCCTAAAATGATTTATCATGCTTTGTTATCATTGTTTGCTTTACGTTCTGCTTGTGATACTGTATTCCAACTCTTGCCTTTAGTTGGAATTTTTATATGAATTTTGTGATTAGGTGAAGTAGCCGCACAATCTGTAGAGGTACCTAATCTGTGTATAAAGTTTTCCCCGTTGTCTTAGTTCTTTAAAAAATGTATTTGCTGTTCTCCTGTGTACATAGAATATACATATGGAATATGCTTTGTTCTCTCCCTTCTTCGTCACACATGACTCAGCATCTATTGACCATTTAGTCGGCCTGCAAATTTTCTGCAAGTGCTGCAGGATTCTGTAGTATCTGTAGGCTAACAATTCATTCCACAACTAGAAGAAGAAGAAGAAGAAGAAGAAGAAGAAGAAGTTGAAATAGTGGTAATTACATGCTTTACTAGTCTATGAGGTGCTATATCTAAAAGAGAGGAGGATGTGATTTATTGTTTTCATGAAAGTGCTACACAAGGTGTTGTGAGAACCATGGCAGGAGAAGTGTGGCCTGATGGGACTGTTCATCCCTCTTCTCTGAAGAAAGCCCAAGACTTTATTTCCAGGGTGATTTCACCTCTCTGCTAACTGGAAGCAGCTGGAGGGCAGCTGGCAGATGGTGCAGGGTGCAAAGTTTCTCTTTTCTGACCAAAGCAAACACATGGAATCACCCACCAGAACATTTCCTGAGTGTCACAACTGCATATCTCAGACCAGCTGAGGACAGCAAGACCTCTCCATCCCACCCTGACCCTGGCTCTCTCTCTCTCTCCATTCTCTATCCCCTCACATATACATGCAAAAACACTTTCTGTTTACTGTGCAATGAATTCGAAGCACAGATGCTGGTGCTAGTGCTGGCCAAGGCTGATTTATATCCAGCCTTCTTGCTTCTGCTGTTATTTTGGTTGCAGCTGAATTTTTTTGTATGCTCAGCCCAACATGATGTAGTGTTTCCATCCCCCTTTCCCTGGTTAGATTTCTGAGTCCTTCGGTGACACTGCAAACTTTTGCAGACTTTTCACATTGAATGAGAGCAGGCTTTTTATTGTTTTTGCGTGAACTGAGTTCAGTTGGAGCTTGCTTTTCCAGACCCCAACTCCCCTTTTCTTCTGTCAGGAAAAGCGAACAGCAGAAAAAGCAGGGTTTGGGTGCCACAGAGGAACCCGGGGCTGCCAGGCTGTGGTGGAAATATTTGGGGGAGTTCCCCAGCGAATTTGGGTTCTGGAGTGTTTCACCCTGAGTTCTGCATGCCCTGAGAGTCTCACAATAGAGCCTCTGTCAGCCTCTGTTCACTGCCACTCAAACGCACCTGCCCGTAAACCCTCATAAAGCCTTTGACTTGCTGGTGAAAAGTCCATTAAAGTGCTCTGCCTGCTCCAGAAAAGGAAAGGCATTTTTCTGTTCCGTAAGCCACAGGATTCATTGAAGGACTGAAATATATGGGTATGAGGCAGCCATGTCAAGATCTTTTTCAGGCAGGTCAGAGGTCATGGTGATGAATATTTGAAAACACGATGTGGCCTCAGTGGGGAGGAAAGTAGGAACTGCTAAATGATGTGGGCTCTGGGTTTCAGTGGCCCTCGAATGAGTGGAGCACACTGTCACTGTGCACTGCACTGAATGGAGTGTACTCTTCTGCTCAATTCAAATGTATTTTACAGAGCCTATCAAAAGGGAAAGGTTAACACGCTGTCCCAAAGATTTCAAAAAATTAAAATGGGAAAATTGGAAAAGACCAGGCCTGACCCCCCCAAAAAAAGGAAAATAAGATTTCAAATAAAACTCCCCAGTGGTCAGAACAAAACAGTGCTGATATTAAACTGGAGAGGAACCCTTTCACTGCACACTCTAAGGAGTGGAACACACTGGTGCTACACACAGTAAGGCCTAGAAATATACCACTACCAAATATACCACTTCATACTACTTCCCTACACCACAGAGGAATCACACAACCTGCCACTATAGACTGTCATTGCACATTTTCTTTACAACAAATATTGCAATTTTGCACACCTTCTCTGTACATAAAAAGGTCAGAGCACACTGACACACTGGCATTGTTGTTACATATTGTTCCATATCCATGCATAATTTCATACCTTTTTTGAACACTGAGCAATGTTATTTATTTCACACCTTCAGTGAGTGGTGCACGCCATCGTGACACACTAATACACGTGATGCTTAGAGATGGTATTTGTTGTTACACATGGACGTATGGCACTGAGAAGGTTAGCTGCAGGAAGGTTGTGGGTGTTTGGACTGTTTTAGCAGAAGCGTTTTTCCCACATCCCACAGGGGGATTTTAATATAACTCACAGAGCAGATTCAGACAGGAGCAGAGGAGTATAGGGGAACCTCTCGTCCTGCTACAGGATGTTTATTTCACGTTATTTTTTGAGGATTTACATGACGGTGAATTTGTTACACGTGTCCACCTCGTGTTGGTGTTGAAATTTCAAGCACGATCAGTCCATTCCAAAAAGTGCTGATATGATTTTTCGACCTCCTACCGTAAGAAATATTTCCAGATATATGAGGACACCATTTCTTCCATTCTGCATGACTGTGATTCATCCAAGTGTCTCATGTTTACTTTTGGCTTTATTAATATTTTTCCTGTCTGTGTTTGGCTTTTTCAAAAGTAAACTCTGCAGCAATACAGCCCCGCCCATCTGAAGGCCCTGCCCCCCATGGACTACAGCCATATGTGGCTCGTGGACCAAAGCCATCTCTGATGTCTCTTTACATTTTGGAAAGAGTACAACTTTCTTTTCATCATTGTGGTGCCATATGATGCTGGATGGAAAACTGTACTGACAATGTATGTTACTAAATGCTGCTGTTGCATCATTTGTCCTTGGGCTCCTACTCATTAGTGCACATTGGACCCTCAATGGAAAGAAAAGGCTCGCTGCTCAAATTGTTTAAATGCTCACGCAGAACGTCTTTCTCAAAAAATTATTTTATAATTTAAATTATTTTTTAATTTTCTTTATCATTCGAATGTCATTATTACAGAAGCCCTGTTATTGACGGGAGCTATTTGGGCAGGCAGGTGGCTAAGAGCTAGAGGCTGACTACCAAATGGAAGGTTGGTGGTCCAATCCCTGGCTTTGCCAATTGGGTGTACTCTAGTTGTGGGCTAGCGTAGGTGACCACCAAAAGTACCCTTTTGCAAGGCACTGAAATGCATAACTGCATTGTGGCTGACACTCCGTGGCTGACACTCTCTGGTCTCTCTGATGATGCCTGTACATATGCAAGAAAAGAAACAAATTCCAGTTACAGTGTGTTAATTGGAAATAAAGTGATCTTAATTTTCTGTCCCCAGGAGAGACCTGGGGTGTAGAGTTTGACCGTGTAGATGAGCTGTTTATGGTTTCCCTGTGGAACAGCTAAACCATGTCAAGCTGGGAGCTGGTCTGAACTGTCAACCAGCTACCCGCTATTTCAAAACATAGCTGGAGCTGTTTTTTTCAGGAGGGTTTACACCCCTGGCTCCACCAGCACAGGTGAACAGAGCTACTGAGAGAGAGTCAGGCCAGTGAAAATAAATGAAAAACTGCAGTCACCATCACTGTGTTCCCTTTACTATTCCTGTCATTAATGTGTGGCTTAACCCTGCACTATACTCAGCATGGGCAGTAGAGCTTGTCTGAAGGACTGCATCTGATTTTGGATTGTTCTGTTTATGTTTGCATTGTAGCACGGAGCAGGAGAAGGGGAGCATATCTAATGTTTATGAATGGATTGTCCCTCCGGTTACTTTTGTATCATACACAAAATATTGTTTCCGTCATCAAAGCATCCAAACGAATGAAACATCTGTCAGCGCCAGTGCACACGGCCTGCATTTAGGCCAGTACAACCCAAGCCTGAACTGCTAGGGATCTGCTTACTGTCTACATTCTTCCTTCATTAAAACTAGATTACTGAGCTACAGCATGGAGTTGCCTCCAAGCTAAACAAGACCCGTCAATGTAGATCCGTCTGACTTCATATGGCACGAAATGCACTCTGTTGAGGGCAGGCAGCAGATTCTGCTGTTTCAATTAATTCCTCCATGACTGTGGAATCCCGCAGAAACAAGCACAGGACTGAACTTCCTGTTGGGCTAAATCAGTTCACGTTCTAAATGCACAGTGCTTCGTTTGAGTAAATGTAGATTAGTTTGAGTGCAGTGTCCTCCTAGCATGCAACACTGCTGTGTGTGAAAAGGTCAGGTCAAGAAAAAAACTATTAATGAAGAAAACATGACTTCTTTAAAGATATATTCCACCAAAACATCTATAAATGTAATGGTTTTCTACTTACATCTGCATCAATCCAGATGTTTTTTGTAAAAAAAAAAAAAGAATAATGTTCCCTTGTGAGCAAAGATATGCATGTCAGTGGTTAAAAATAATTTAATATCAACTAATAATGAATAGGGGGGTATATAATTAATTTTAAAGATATTTTCTAAGATACATAGCCACTATGTAGAATTCCATAGCGATTCACCCAACTTCCTTGAGTTACCCACAAGGAATTGAATTTCCACTATACTGGACTGCACTCTCAGATGGAATTACACGGAGGGTTACTCTTTTCAGTGGTGAAATCACTTTAAAAGTCCTGGTACATAAGGGTTAGGGAGATGGAATATTTGGAAAATTATTGCATTTTTGCTTCACAACACGCTAATACCTGCAGGCAGTTCAAATGGGTATAACTTGCACAGTCATTATGTGGTCAAACTTAGCGAATAAACATTGTGAAGTGGTGTTTTAAATGGCTGTAGGTTTTTGCCTATTGGATGGCATTGCATTTGCCAGGTCTGATCTCATAGCTCATTTAGAACCTTTACTTGGGGATGTATATGAAAAAAACTTTACGGATTGATTGATAACGCTCAGTTTGAGTAGAAAATTCTAGGGTGGAATATCCCTTTCAACCAGAAAACCAAGGAATGTTGAAAGATCATTCAATCAGCCAAGAACTTGTGAAACAAAATGAACAGCGCATTCCCATTTGAATTGTGTGGGGAAATACATATTACAATTTACAAAATTCTTGTGCATGAAAAATATGAAACCATGAAGGTATGCACATAATACAATACGGGCTATTAAAAAATGAGTTAAAAACCCAAGTAAAAAGGGAAAAAGTTCAAACTGTAAAAGAATGCTAATCTTACTCAAAAAAAAAAAAAAGAAAGAAGTACCAGCATTCTGATCATATTGCCTGTCTGTGCTGTGCTCTTGAGATCAGACTCCATGGGGAAAGTAGATATATTTGTGCTGACCTCTCCAGTGTGTGTCGTGTGAAAGCGCGCAAGGCTTGTTAGTCCTTCAGGAGATGGCAGGCTGGGATGGCGCCTTCGGTCTGAGTGTTCCATGGGCCTTCCTGCTCAAATAGGGGAGAGGGGGAGCTACTGTACAACTTCAGACACTTACATAGTCACGGTTTTAATGATGATGTCTGGTTTAGAAGATCATTGATGAGCTCAGAGACCTTTAGTCTGAATAAGTTTATGATTGTGTTAGTATGAGTTGATACATATTGAGTTTATGTAATAAGAATGCATCATGTACATACTGTGATACAGAGAACAAGCTGGTCTGTGCATCCAGACTCTGTCCTCCTGCTTTAATGGTATCTAGTACTTTTTGAAGCCATGCTTGGAATGCCTCAATTCCACCACATTCCCTGGTAAGCTATTCCATCTACAGGTATTAATAACTGAAAAAAATCAATATATTCTGCTATCAGTGGCATTTACCTAATTTACTTACCCAAGCAATCACTTTATTAAGTTACCAAATAAATTCTGCCCCTTTATTCTTCTAACAGACCTCAACCTGAAATGCTTTTCATAGTCCACATGCATTAATCGCTCTTCAGTATTGAAAAATAAAACCTTCACCTGGGTCTCTTTTTTCTGAACCTGAAGAAGTGTGTTTCCCCATAACTTTTAATTGTCATACCTGGAACCAGACTCCGGTCAGGTGTGACATGCGCAGCTTTTCATCTATGCAGGAATTCTTCAGCTGTAAAGGAGCTCCAGGAAGTAAGAAGCGGTAGCTAAGCTTTGGCATGAGTTTGTAATTTTTCAGGTCAAAGTTCTGAGCCCCAGGCCATAGATGGATGAATCTGCCTCTTTCTGGAATGAATATTGTCCTGAAAAAGGCACGTGGAGTGTGGTTGGGGGAGCGCAGGGTCTCACTGACCACGTGAAGCATTTTGCTCTTGTTTCCATCTCAGCCTTAATTTAGTAACAAGAGTTTTCAGACATTGATGTACAAATGTGGACCGGGGTGGACCCCATGAGTTCATTATCTCAAATCTACTGGGAAAGAGAAAGGACTGAACCTAACAAGGTTAAAGCTTAGCATCTGCTTTTTTCCTCCTGAAAATACTTGGCCGTAATATTTCTCTGTAAATCTGTGTGCCATTTGAGCTGTCCCCTGTAGTTTACTCCATAAATCTTAGATTTAAGGCTCAATTATAGGTAATTTTAAGGGCAATTTTAAGGTTCCACAGTAGATACTGAATATTGGACAGTATGATGCATTCTGGGACAAACGGTCCAGTTATGGCCATCCTGTGACCCTACTGCATGAATACTCTGTGTTCTCAGAATATCATTATGATACACATTACAGGCCCAATGATCCTGAAAGAGCACCAACTGCATCAGCCTGTAATTTGTGGTTATAATAACCTTCAATTGGCTGGCTGTACGTAGTGTACACTGCTCACTTGCTTTAAGCCCTTATTGCTGTGTTCACACCAGACTTGCCAGCAGTAACAATAGGCCAAACTCCAAGTTTGTCGAACTTTCCCTCAAGTTTAAAAAATCTTAACCTTTTCAATCAACCTTAGTGGTAAAGACCACTTGACAGAAAAATGGAAATCGACTTTCAAACCTCAAAACCTCCACATCGAACCGCATCTAACAAGCTTAGTTGTGAAATATGGTTGCGGAGAGAATCCCTAATAGAGCTGCATGTCTGTTAACACACACACACACACACACACACACACCATTGCCTTCCATCTGGGAGAGCACACCACGTTTGCCTTGGCATTCAGCTCCTTGTCTCCCCCTCCCCCATCACAGAGTCTGAGAGAAAATGAAAATGTTGTCAGGATTCTGACAGTTTCTGACAGTCTCTGCGACATTGTTACGGAGAAGCTAGTGATTACAGGACTCATGGAGTGTCGGATGTGAGGGTGAATGACCCGGGCCCTGATTAAAGCACTTTTCGCAGAACAGCAGGTCAGACAGGTGATCACTCTCACAGTTTCTCAATATTCGACACTGCGTGTGAGCCGAGCTCATTCATACCCTGCTGTTCTCCTGCCCCGCACCCCTGTACCCACCACAGGGACACTCAGCTGCCCAAATTCCCCACACATGACCTGCTTTAGAATTGGGGCTCGGCCTGGGGGTGGTATGCTCTGTGATCTCAGAGGGTCTCCACAGATGGGACGTGTCTGGAGTCTTCTGCCAGCTGGGGCTGCACGTCAGCGGAGGGGAGGGGGGGTGTGGGGGTGAAATAACCATGCCATGGATTAGGTCAACCAGGCCTCTGAGTAACTGGACCATGAAGAGCCAGGGTGTGTCTGAGTTCGGTGCCAGCTGGTCTTTGTGCCACGACGCGTCGCCATTCAGCGCACTGCGCCCTGTCCCGCGATCTGCGACAGCTCCGTAGCGCGAAACGCCACGACAGCCAGTGAGCACTCCCGCTATTTTCTTTGGAGTCTAGACAGACACCGTGATCAGTTAAACAAAAGGCGCTGACTGGTATGCTGCTGCCGGACAGTCTGGGACTAATACAAAACGGGAGCGACCTCACGTTTCTCCTTCCCCTGCTGGACCAAGCACAGCCTGCCTGTGGCATACGCTCTGTGAAGAGAGAAGGGGGGTCGGGGAGAGAAAGAGGGGGACAGAGAGGACGAGAGGAAGAGGAGGCGAGTGAGTCAGAGGAGGACAGATGGAGAGAGAAACCGAGGGGAGAGAAGGGGAAGAGGGAGAGTTAGGTACAGTAAATGAGTCAGACTCTCCTCCAGCTGTTGCAGTTTGGTAAACCCACTCAGGGTCAACGCCGGCCAAAACACACTGCGAGAAAAAGCCAAGATCACAGGCTAAGATATGCCAATTTGTTTTTGCTGCCATTTTAATACAAACATTTTGTCACTTCTTTTGGTTGAGTGTGCTTATAGCTTTGCAAGTGCTGCTTATTTTGTCTTCAGACATGTAGTTTATTAAGAGTTATGGTGTATTTGTGTCCGTGTGTGTGTGTGTGTGAAACACAATTTAATTTGTGTGTAATGATGCCTTTTAACCTTTTTGATCTCAGAACTTTGGCTTTGGTTGGACAGATATAGCTCCAATGTGCGTCATGCCCAGTTTTGCTCCTGGGGAAAGGTTTTATTTCTTCAAAACGTTGGGGTCTTAGAGTCCTGTAAAGGGAGGAAATGTAAACAACACAAGCCAGAGGAGTTATGGTCTGATGGATTTAAGAAGTGCATTGAACTGTGAAGGAAATCAAAGTGTTTTCCTCTGTATCGGAAAATCTGATTGTATCCTCTCACCACGCTGCTACCAGTGGGGCCCTGTTGTTGTGTTTGTGGAAGTTGAGCATATGCAGGGGTATATTTCATTTTTTTCACTCTTTCATTTCAAAGAGTAATTGAAGGTATGTGTGTCACTAGTTATGATGCACATTTTTCCTCCCCTGCACTGTGGAGACCAACCCACCACCTACCTGACCACTAAAATCTGTCATGGATCAGGGAATCAGAACCAAGAGATCCAGGTGAGAGTGATTAATCATTAGGAGACACACGTAATGTCTCCTAATGATGATAAGGTGTGGGAGGCGTGGGTAGGGAACAGGTTCAGTGCAAACGAAGAAACACAAATACATACAAACAAACTACAAGTTTCTAAGTGGCACTATAGTCAAAGTTAAACATGACACATTTCTTCAAATTTTAAAGCAAGATTACTTTTTATTTACATTATTTACACTTTCAAAATAATAAAAAAGGGAATAGGCCCTGAGCAAAAGTTTGGGAACCCTGTCAGTTAGTACTTGGTAACTCCTCCTCGGGCAAATATAACAGCTTGCCCTTTTAATTTTTTATGATTTGTAAACTGTAAAAAATGAAAATAAACAGCAATCTTGCCTTCTCATGTTGAACTTTTTTTCATGTTTAGAGTTCAGGTTTGCTTTCGATCACATACAGATTCATTATAACAGACATTTAATTTATTTTTTGCACCCCACTGTACATACAGTAACAGAGATCTAGAGGTACAGGACTCTTTTTGGTACCTGTGTGGCCCATGAAGTAGGAGAGTAGTTATACTTCTGGTGGTTATATTTAGTGACTCAACCCTTCTTGGTGAATGGATTGACGACAGGGGTGACTACGAGTACTGTATATTCTCTAATCCAGTGGTTGCCATTTGAGTGTTGGAAGCAAGTTGTTGTTTGACAGAGTGCAAGAAGGTGTAAATGCTGTATGAGAGCCATGCAATTGCAGATCCTTTTTGAAGACACTGCTCAAGAAGGGGGTTGCCCTTTTTGCTTGAAAGATTTAGAGGTATTCATTTTTGGACTAATTTCTCTTTGCTTTGAGACAAAATGTTAGTTTGATGTTATCTTGTTCATGATTTGCAGGCCATACCACAGTGGCTACTCCCAAATCTTTCATCTTACTGAAGGGAATTGCAGTTGTTTTTAATGTTTTTTTAAATCTTTTATCTTCCTGCCAGTGTGTTTTTTTTAGAACCAGTCTTTCATGTTCTGCCACGGCTGTGACCAAATGAGGTAGTTCCTTAGGGTGGTGTGATTTTTAGCTAAACTGCTGGGTTGGGACTGACCGCTTGGTGGAGTGAACCGTAGTTCTCCTGGAACGAAACACCTGTGGTCACCGAGCTCTTGGGCGGGGAGGGAGGTAGGGACGTGGTGGAAGCTCTCTCGCATGGTTCACCTCGCATCAACTCGACTCAGCCTTTGTGAGGGAAGCAGAAAGCTTCATGTCTATCACTGTATCCCTCAGCAGGGAACAAACAAACTGAGGTCAGAAATTGTGTGTATGTACATTTGTGTGTGTGTGCGTGTATACGTGTGTGTGTGTGTGTGTGTGTGTGTGTGTGTGTGTGTGTGTTTATGTGTGTATCTGTTTCTGTGCAATTGTGTGCATTTTTCAGTGGGTGTTAACAATAATATTATGATTCTGGTTTTGACTGATAAACACTCAATTTGATATAGTTCGGCAGGCTTTTATCTAGCATACGGCCTTTTGTTTCATCTCTGCAGCCCTGTAACTATTTCCAAACGTAACTCCAACTGTTTGCCTGACAAACTGCGTCTCAAACCACATCAGCCATTTGGATTTCCGTCATGTGCGTCTGTCCAAATCACATGACTTCCTTTCATTTGTGTACTCTATTTCTGCTTGACTTCACTCTTTTCCTGCCCGGCCTTCCCCTCAGCGTTTACACAGCTTATAAGGGAGGACATTGATTGGCAGGTCCCAAAATGTGTCTCTTGGTGTTGGCGGGCTCAAGTTAAAGATAGGGACACGCTATTTATACACCTCCGCCCCAAACCGCTGTACTGGCATTCGATAGGCTTTGACATATGCTGAGGGTTGCCAAGCTACCTACAAGTTCCCACAGCAACTCTGCCAGCAGTAGGGCCTTTGTGTTGCCCAGAGTGCCACCCACTCCAGCAACCCAAGCCCTCATGCCCCCCCCCCACCCCCCACCCCCCTCCCACCACCACCTGTGTGCCAAAGGCCTATCCCAGAGGCTTGCCCGCCATTGATGTGGAATCTAATTGCTATACTGAGCCCATTTCTATTATAGTGATGGAGAGCTTTCAATTCCGGAAAAGTTGTCCCATTAATTAGTGTTAATGAGATGGGAGTGTGCTATTAAACTCCTGCCATTCCTTCTCTAAAGCAGGGTTAAGTTACTCTCTTCTAAACGGTCATGAATCCTGTCTGTGTGTATGGGACAAATGTGTGTATGTGTGTCTATGCAGTATGCTGCAATACAAATATATCTCAGGCTCTGTAAGATTTAATATTTATTTGCATGAAGGTTTTTTTATGTATTACAAAGTCTTGCAAATATACCAATGTTTAGTAAAGTGTTCTCATATGATCTCCAGATTATGATGACACATTCCATTTTTTTTGTATCCAAAACTAACTATTGGGTTATGAAAAATAGAATCTTCCCTTTTAATTTTAAAGAAGGTTATAATTCAAGCTGGCCTTATGTTGGTCACTGTGAATGTCCTGCCAGCTTTTGAGAATCCTTAAAGGGAAAGTTTCTTTTTTTTCATAGCTTTTTAAATATTATTTCTGATATAGTGTAATAATGTTTTTTTGTTGGCCCAGTCAGTTTATATGTACATTCAAAAATGTTTGCTTTTTAGATTTTTAGATAAGTTTCTGATGACCTGTGGCCTTTACAAGGTACAGCATCACTGTATTTGTTTACAGGTATAGGGTATTTTTAGGTTTTAGTTGCTAGTTTCAATAAAGAAAATATATTGTACTGCAAGTAACTCCAAAGCAGCATGTTGTCTTTTTATGCCTCAAGAGGTTGTACATAAGTGTTTCAGTGTTAAGATTTGTGTGTTTGCTGTGTGTGAGAGAATGTGAGTGTGTAAACTTACAGTATGTGAGTGTGTAAACATACAGTGTGAATGTGTGTGTGTGTGTGTAATCTCTATCCCTCAGTGTGATGTATGCAGTAATAATTCTCCACGTGGCTCCACGTGCAGCAGTGTGTTTATAGTTCTTCTGTCCACAAATCACAGTACAGTACACACGGACGGGCTGGGCCGGGCCAAACGCCTGTTGGTTTTTATAAATCTTTAATATAACTTTTGGAAAGCACTTGTGGGCTGTGCTCTCTCAACAGTGCCAATGACAGAGCTCTGTTTGGATGATGAGGAAATTCGAGGGAATAATTCTACTTCTGTGGAACAGTGTATGGTGGTGTAGAGCTCTCTGAACCACACCCCTGCCCTGGAGATGGAATGGTATGAATTGGAAGGGAGGTGGAGAGAATTCAAGGATCTCAAATAATGCTCAGCCTTAAGATGCAGTTATACGGCATTATACATGTTGCTGTGCTATACCATACTATACCCCTCATAAGTAATTACAGTACTGTGCAGTCTTAGGCACCCTAGACTTTATCATATATATGTTTATTTTCTCTGTGTGTGTGATCAAGGCTGTCTGAGATCAGAAGCAAGGAGCCAACCAAAGTCTGCAGAAGAACTGTGGCATGTTCTCCAACATGCTTGGAACAACCTCCCTGCTGATTGTCTTATAGAACTGCAGGACAGCGCTGGCTATCTCAGAGAAGTGATGCAGTTTTAACGCCGAAGGATGATCACAAAAAATATTTGATTCAGTTTTTAACTATTCTGCCAAATTACTCAAATGTAATGCAAAATGTAATGCATTTATTTAGGACTTTTCATTGTATTATTTTTAAAATAATCTTATTTGTACAAAATGTTATACAGGTGCCTAAGACTTTTGCACAGTACTGTATATCAGCCTTTTTAATTTAATCTACATGATAGATTATAAAACAAAGGGAATATAATATGATCGTTCTGCTCAACTGCAAATAGTGTAATTACAGAGCAAATTTTATTTTATTTGATTGATGAAGGTTAAGGAATGTTCTGGAAGTTGAATAATTGTGCATCATAAGCAAACGCTGAATATCAAAAGACAATTTGGAGGGAAAGACAACGGAGTGAATCTTTCATATTCCAGACATAACGTATAAAATGAAACTGTTTACTGTCTCAAAAAAATGTCCTTTTTAATGCCTTATCATTGGCACTTTTTAAGCAGTAGCAAATGTATAATTACCTTATACATATCTCTGCATTAGCTATAGTAATTTCAGCATCCAGACTAGTCCGGTGTTGGGGACCGACACCCCTGCCAAAAACTGAAAAGACTGATGAGATTGTTGATTATACTGATAATGGTGGATTATACCAACATTTATATTGCTTTACAACTGACCGTTCCTAAACCCTGACCACTCTCAGTCAAAACATTTCTTCAAGACGGTGCTACCGTACCATTAACCCAGTTACCACAAGAAATAATAGATTGTTGCTGGAGATCAGATACCATTTCCTCGAGCCGACAGCAAGCCTAACCTTATGCTGTTGAACTCTTCATTTGGGCCTCCAGTCACAAAGTGCTTTGATAATGACGGCATACATTTCAATCGTGAATAAAAACAGCGACTTCAAAGAAATGCAAAGTGAACAAAGTAACATTACAGTACAACTACAATGTTACCCACTGAACATTTTTTTGTTGTGAAAAGTTAGTGAAATGTCTTTATTGGGTTTATTTGGATATAATCTGTGTATGTCAAAACGGCTCTCAAACTACATGTCCACTCCACTCTAGATGTCAAGATTCTGGCTTTTGCTCAAAAAGTAACTCCAGGTGCCTAATGGTAAAAAGTATCACTTGAAAATTACTGTTATTTGTCTTTTAACTGAATAGTTACCAGTAAACAAAATTGGATGTCTTTGGAGATGTTATGAAAGTTCAGTTGGTGATAAGATCTCCCACATAACATTAGCCTAGCCAAATCCACTTATGTTTCTGAAAATTTCTCCTCAACTTTGGAAAAGGAAAAAACACAATGCCTTCAACATGGTCAGGGTATTTTGCGTCCCTATAGCAAGTCCCCCAGGCACATCTTTTTACCATTATGAACGATAAAAATCCCTTTGCTTATCTATATCATAGTTTGATGGGCGCCGAACTGTAAATACAGTCGAAAGAGGATTATATGTGTGTGACTTAAAGAATGTATTGCTGGATTTAGTACTGTTGACCTTTACCCTCCATCCTCCCAGGGATGGCCAGGAGCCGTGGGTTGGGTGGGAGTTGCACTGTCATACCATGACCCATTGGTTATAGGTTATATTGCATCTTCACCACAGGGACGGCTGTGGCTTGGCAACGCTCTCATCAGTCTCTCAGTATATGTAGCCAACAATATATTATCTGTAGTTTCTAAATTAGCTTATTAAATATCTATCAGCGGTCAGGTCTGGTGATTTATGTTATGTCACAGAAGACACTTTATTGCATCATATGCTTTTCCAATTCACAGCCCCTTTACAGTCTCTCCGACTTTTATAGCTAAACCTCTTAACATAAGTAGATATAAAAGTGTTATTCACTTGAAAGCCTGCTCTATGAGTGTTGATTTTGTTTTAGTAGGGGCTGCTCCTCTGCTCTCTCCTATATTACCCTCCCACAGACGGCTGCAGAGGCAGCCAGAGAGGCGGTGGCGGGGGAGAGAGCCGTCTCGGCCTGCTTTTATTAGGAGTAAAAATACCGCTTATCGTGTCCCTGGCCCACGGAGAGACGTTGCCACGTTTGCTCTGGGGCGGGGCTCTCAGTAACCCGGAGGAGAACGTGCTGTGAGTCTTGGTGCAGTTGTTATTTTGCAGAGGGGGAGAGGGGGCGGGGGAGTGGGGGGGTGCTGCAGTTTGGGGGGACCTCTGGCTCTAAGACTGTTATTGTTCTATTCTGCAGCTGCTGTTGCTCTGATAAACCTGATAATGGAGGGTGCATGCACTGTATGTGCTTTTACTTTTGTAATACAAGCGCTCATGTAAACTCAGACAGTGAATCATGTCACTCCTCGTCTGTGGTTTAGGGTTCTGAGCACAGCAGGCAGCTCCCTCATCAAGCCACTGATCCCAGATCAGCTGTCAGGGATGCCACATCTTTCGCTCAAACTTTTCAGTGCTGTCAGGACAAGATGTTTGAAGCAAGCAGATATTATATTTAACTTATTACAAGATACTTATAAACATTTTACACATTGTATATATGTGTGTGTGTCTGTATGTGTGTGTGTGTGTGTGTGTGTGTGTGTGTGTGACAGGGTGAGTGGGAGTGGGAGTGTATATGTGAGAATGTGTGTGCTGTATTGTAAATGGGTGGGTGAAAATCAACTCATGTAGACATACATATTCAGGAGTATTGCTGGTTCATAGGTGTACAGGTATTCAGGGGTAGTGCTGGTTTATAGGTGTACAGGTATTCAGGAGTAGTGCTGGTTTATAGGTGTACAGGTATTCAGGAGTAGTGCTGCTGGTTTATAGGTGTACAGGCATTCAGGAGTAGTGCTGGTTTATAGGTGTACAGGTATTCAGGAGTAGTGCTGGTTTATAGGTGTACAGGTATTCAGGAGTAGTGCTGGTTTATAGGTGTACAGGTATTCAGGAGTAGTGCTGCTGGTTTATAGGTGTACAGGTATCCAGGGGTAGTGCTGGTTTATAGGTGTACAGGTATGCAGGGGTAGTGCTGGTTTATAGGTGTACAGGTATTCAGGAGTAGTGCTGGTTTATAGGTGTACAGGTATTCAGGAGTAGTGCTGGTTTATAGGTGTACAGGTATTCAGGGGTAGTGCTGGTTTATAGGTGTACAGGTATTCAGGAGTAGTGCTGGTTTATAAGTGTACAGGTATTCAGGAGTAGTGCTGGTTTATAGGTGAGCAGGTATTCAGGGGTAGTGCTGGTTTATAGGTGTGCAGGTATTCAGGGGTAGTGCTGGTTTATAGGTGTACAGGTATTCAGGAGTAGTGCTGGTTTATAGGTATACAGGTATTCAGGAGTAGTGCTGGTTTATAGGTGTGCAGGTATTCAGGGGTAGTGCTGGTTTATAGGTGTACAGGTATTCAGGAGTAGTGCTGGTTTATAGGTATACAGGTATTCAGGAGTAGTGCTGGTTTATAGGTGTACAGGTATTCAGAGGTAGTGCTGGTTTATAGGTGTACAGGTATTCAGGGGTAGTGCTGGTTTATAGGTGTGCAGGTATTCAGGGGTAGTGCTGGTTTATAGGTGTACAGGTATTCAGGAGTAGTGCTGGTTTATAGGTGTACAGGTATTCAGGGGTAGTGCTGGTTTATAGGTGTACAGGTATTCAGAAGTAGTGTTAGTGTATAGGTGTACAGGTATTCAGGGGTAGTGCTGGTTTATAGGTGTTCAGGTATTCAGGAGTAACACCGCTGTCTCCCTGCAGGGCATGGCCTTCTCCCTGGAGGAGAGGCTGCAGTTGGGCATTCACGGCCTGCTCCCCCCCTGCTTCCTCAGCCAGGACGTCCAGCTGATGCGGGTCCTCAGGAACTACGAGATGAAGAAGGATGATCTGGACAGGTGAGTGAACGAGGTGATGCTGAATCTCAACACACAGGTGACCCCACCCTCAGTACACACACATGCGCGCATACACACACAGGTGACCCCACCCTCAGTACACACACACGCGCAGATGCTGTACACACCCAGGTAACCCCACCCTCAGGGCACACACGCACACACAAACACACACATGACTCAAAGCCGGACTTTTGGACTGTTTGTAGAATGGGTCAGATCCTCTCATTGACATGCTGACAGAAGCAGGCTACTTTCAAACAGGGACTAATTTTTCTTTCTCTCTCCCTCTTTCAAACTCTCCCTCCTTCTATGTGTTGATTATGGTTTTGTCAACACAGCCGGTATCATTGGCCGGTGCTCAAGTCATTAAGAATGACATGGTGTTAATATCCAGCCCCAGTGGGGTTCAGCTTCTGGCCTGGTCTGAGGAGTCGCTCGGCATGCTGGGATATCAGCGACCTTTGATACGAACTCCACTGGAAGGACGGGGTTCCAGACTGAGAGCCACATCTGGAAGAGTTTATTGGGGTTTGTTTTTCAGGGGTGGGAGGGGGGCTCCTTCAGCACTACAGCCTTCATTCACACCATCAGGCTCTCTCTCTCTCCTCCTCTTCCCCTTTTTCCCCTCTCCTCCATTCATTCCTGCCCCTTTGTTTTCTCTTTCATTCAGGAAGTTTGTTAATTGCGAGAATATGAGTGTGCTCACTCATTCATCCAGCATATCCTTCATGGTCACACATTCTCTCAATCACATTTTGGGTTACAAAGCGGAGCATTCATTTGAACTGAAATAATAAAAGATTCAGAGCACACACTTATTCACACGCCCGCTCTTTGCGGACTTCCTTACTTGGTAGGTCGTTTCTTGTGCTCTAAATGACAGGCTTGAGGAGACGTCTGTGAGTTAATGGCACTCTTCACTCCCGGAGCCTCTGGGACGGCTTTGATCAATAACTTCAAAAAGTAGTAATTCTCTGAGTCTGAAGGGCGTGAATGTGCTTTGAATCAAATGCACGGTGTTGTGATTTTTGATTGAAAGTGCAGGTGCTGTCTGACTCTGCGCCAAGTGGTGTAAAAATGGGAAGGGCTCGTTGGCTGGAAACCTTTAGGAAATCAGTTATTTTCCCAAGCTTTTGCACGGTCGCATACCACACACACAATTTATTGTAGGTCTCTCTCCTTCTCTCCCTTTCTGCTCTGCAACTTCACCACGCCTTTGTTAGTATGACAACAGGGGAGATGTGTGTGCAGTAAGCCAGTGGTAGGGAGAGCCCAGCCTACATTACCATGGTGCTGGTGAAGATCATCTCTGTGTTACTATGATGCATGCTGAAGGTGGAACCCAACAGGTTCGGGAGGAGAAACCACTTCTTAATGCAGCCAGAGTCTTGTCAGCACTGTCCTGGGGGAGTGTGTGGGTGGTTTGATTGGGAGGGACTGGGAAATTGTTGTCATGTCAACAGCAAAACATTATATTCCCATGCTCCATCACATTGTCCTTGAGCGTTTCCCATAATTGTAGCACGAGGGCACTTTATTAAGCTCTCGTTCTGTCCTGTCAGTCACCCAACCCCCGCTGTTTGTGTGTTCATTTCTCTGCATTTACTGTACATCTGGGCCCCCTTTAAAAGGCTCTTCTCACAATTCCCTGAAAATGATATATTGGCCGTCTACATGTTCTATGCAGTTGGTAATTTAACCCACACACAACTTGTATGCCTCTCCTTCCATGCTTGCCTCTGAGTGTTTTGGGCCAATGTCCAATGCACAGGATCCTGATTGTAAATGTTTGATCAGCTCACACGTGTCTATAGTTAAACACAGATGCTTCAAGGAGCTGGGAGAGAAGTCTCTCGAGGAAAGTGCAGGAGAGTTGTGATATAGGATGCTTTGTGCTTACTTTAAACATTCATCATTTTTTCTCGCATTTCGACAACCACCCTATGATGTATATTTTTCTTTGTGACATGTTTTATTTGAAGAGCAGGGAGCAAAGTGCAGGACAGGTTACAGGCCCGGCCCCTGAACCCCCAGGCAATACACCGCCATTCCATTACTTTTCCATTTTCCCATCGTATAATACACAGAAGGACAAATAGCAGCGGCAGTAGTAATACTGTAGCAGAATTTGAATTGAAAAAATGTCTGTTATGTGCGATATTTGCAGGGCTGTCGCATGAAATTCAGGGCCCTGTGCATATGCTGTCTTTGTGGGTCCCCTTAAAATTGTAGTTCAAAGCAAACCTTTTTGTCCAGGGCCTTTTGAGCCTGCCATGGGTAGTCAGTTCCACTATTCCCCCAATGTGACGCCCCCTAAAGTAACCTAAACCGCCCCCCCGCCCCCTCACTAGGGTATTAAGCTTGGAAATGATGTGGTTATCATTACATTTGTATCTTCCTTTGAAAGGAATCACAAACGTGATCGATGTGAGGTGAGTGTCTGCTGTCCCTGATGGCCCTTCCTGGCTCCTCTCTCTCTCTGTCTCAGATATGTCTTCCTGATGGGACTGCAGGACCGTAACGAGAAGCTGTTCTACAGGGTCCTGACCTCGGACATCGAGCGTTTCATGCCTATCGTTTACACTCCTACAGTCGGGCTGGCCTGCCAGCAGTACGGACTCGCCTTCAGGAGACCCAGGTGCGGGGAACATATTCACACACATGCATGCACGCACACACGCATTCGCGCACACATGCACACACTACCACGGCTGGCTGGACTGTATATACACTTCCATCTGTACATTTTAGAGAATCAACTGTAAATTGAGCTGTTACACTGGACTCGGCTCTGTTTTCCTTCAAACACACACACCGCTCACACAGCTTGGCGTGGGAATAGAAGGTGTTTTTGGACTTCACTTCTTCAGAACTGCAGACCGAGCCAATTTAAGCAGCTGACTCTTTGTGGTGTTGAATTATTTAAACCCTACGGAGTGATATGTATGCTAATGCTATTTCAGTTCCCTCTGATGCAGCTTTCTTTTCTGTATAACCACTGTATCATACCGCATTGGAGTTCCCAATTAGGCCATTATACCCTTGCGTGAGGTACTGCACTTAACGTGAATTGCTCAGTGAAATATTCAGCTGTATAAATAGATAGTATGTAAAAATGTAAGCTGTAAGGCACTCTGTATAGGGATATCCCCTAAGAAAATAAGAAATATAATGTAGCAGCAGTTTACTGAGCTGTGGACAGCTCTCTCACAAGCTGATTTATTTAAGTGATGGCTTTGCTGAGAGTGTGCTATAAAAAGGCATCTCTACTGAATGGGGTGTTCAAATCCACTAATGATGGCAATGCAATTTTATTATAAATGATCACTCGTTAAAGAGCGGAAATCTCTGCGTTCACTTTGAATATTTTTGTATTATATTGCCTATTCCACAGACCCCAAACCTGGGAAGTATGTGGAAAATATTCTGAGACCGCTCTCTACGTCTGACATTGGACTGGAGGAGGAATTTTATATCCCCAAGTCTTCCCACAATCCGCTAGAACAGGGCAGGTTGCCAGAGTCATGGTGCATGTGTGTTCAGTGGGTCTGGTGCCCGAGAGCTCTCCTTCAACACACACATACCCGTGTGTACACATGACCATGCACATATAGTACATGAACATACACACGTACAGGTATGCACATCCATGCAGGCACACATACTGACACACAAACACGTGCATGCCCACAACAATGCACAAAAGTGCACACACAATTACACATACATAGACACATACATGGAAACACATACGACCACATATGCTCATGTACACAAGAAAAACACACAGACACACATACTTATGCACACACACAATCGCACATACACGCCCGCATACACGTCAGCAAATGTGAACACAAGCATGCACACGTGTGCGAACAAACAGACAAGAACACTCGTACACACATGCGCAAGGCCACACACACAGACACAGTAAAGGAGCTGTAATGAAGCCCTGTCTGGACCACCATGCTGAGATAAAGGCTGAGATTAGCTCCATAATCGCTGCCTCTCTCCTATAAAGAGTGTAGTGTTGGAGAAGGGCCTTCCGCACCCTCCTACCCACTTCTGGCCTGTAATCCGCCTCATTCAGTCTTAGCACAACAAGGCTCCATCCTGAAACAGGGGTCAGAGGTCAAACACTCGTGTCATACACACAGCACTCTTTCAGGAGCGCCCATTAGTCACACACAGCCTAACAAGCTCTCAAGCCCTCTAGGAACCTGTGAAGAATCGAAACTCTTGCTATGGCAGCTCTGGAAGAGGTGAGAACAAGAAGGTACTGACCTCTGGTTTGTGTATTTGAGTCCTTCCATTCAGACTGGACACTTCTGTTGTACTTGGGAGTGTGTACTTTGAGGAATTGTAATACTGTCAGACTTAAACTGTACAGTCTTGAGAAGTCTTATAGCATCCTTGCTAAGCTAAGAGCGCTTTCATCTCTAAATTGGTTAAAATGGAGGATGATGAGGTAATTGTGCCAGACATCCCTGAAAATAAATATACATGGTGGTGACTTTATGAGGCTTCTGTTTAATGTTCAGAAGAAGCGTATGTTTGAGGCGTGATGAATGCACAATACAGAAGCCCCAGTGTTTTCATTGGAGGGCGAGCCCCTGGCCACACACAGAGCTGGCAGCGACCACAATGAGATCGCCGCTTGAGCTGATGAATATTTAGAGTACAAAGACAATTCCTCTCTGCAATCCTTTTTACGCACAGCCCACCTCCCACCCCCCACCCCATCCTAGCGCAGGTATCTGTGGAAGGCAGAGCAGAAGAAGAAAAAGGCCAGAAATGAGCATTGGAGTTCGTATTTATTTAAAAAAACATTTGGGAGGGATGTTTCACCTCTTCAAGGGCATGAAATACATCTTGAGTGGAGCCTACATTGAGTTTGGGCCGGTGTTTTCTTTGGTGAATTTGCATGGAGTAGACTGCCAGACCATAAGTGGAAGTGGATGCCCTTGGAGTGTTCAAGACCTTGTCTGACACAGTACTTGATACTGTGTTTATAGTAGGCAAAATGATTAGTTTTACTGGGCTGAAGGGCCTTTTTTTATCATGAAATATGCTGATGTTTTTTATGAAATTATGTTGTCATTCTGTGGTCACAATCAGTACCTATTTTATAATTGAAAAGTTGACCTACGCATTGAGTTGTGTAATAATGATATAAAAATGTTTCCCATGACACAAACTTCTATGATTAAAAGGATTAGCTTCATGGCTCTGAAACACTTTGAGCTTTGAACCACAAAAATCCCAATTTATTGGTCTTTTGTAATTCTGTGGTTTCTTATCATCATTCTTATCAGACCCTACACCCCTGCCAGACCTCTTCATTCAGCCTCCACAGGCCGCTTGGCACCTCCCCCTCTCCGAACTTCCACCTCACGCTCGCGACTACTGTCTGTTCTGGCTCCACGGTGGTGGAACAAACTCCCCGTTGAGGTCAAAACTGTAGACTCTCTTCCCACCTTCAAGCGCAAACTGAAGATGCACCTCTTCAAGCAGCACCTCTCCCCGTCCCTCCCTACCTCCCTGTGAAGCTTAATTGTTGTCTTTTTGTGATTTACTTTTTTGTGTATCAGTATTTTTAGTTTGGCTAGGTAAGCAGTGTTTGGCTAGTTAAGGGGTTTGGTCATACTTTTGCTTTGTTTGTTGTTTGTTTGTTAAAAAAAAAAAAATAATTCAAATAGGCCCTGGTCCTTATCTTTGTTGTGCAGGTAGCAGTTGAAATTGTACTTCCCTCTAGGGTCTTTCAGCGCACTTATCCCTGGTTATGGGTATGCACTTTGTTGTACGTCGCTCTGGATAAGAGCGTCTGCCAAATGCCATTAATGTATAATCCGGGAACGATGAGAAAGCAATGAGTGTCCAAGGTATTACCCATATTCCAGGTATACTATTGCCTAAAACTAACACATCTTTTCTCATTTTATAGTTTATATCTCAATTCAGTTATTTCTTTGAGCGTATATCGTTAATCTTGAAGGATTTCCATTTTGGAAAACAACACTTCTTTTTTCCCCACGGTTGTTTAGTTAAAGGTTTGCCCTTTCAGAGGTTCAGTGTTTAACTTTTTCCCCTCACAAAAACACACATTAGAAATATGCTAAAGTTACTGTGCGGAGCTATGGTGACTTATGACAGACTTGGCGATGCTCCTGAATACCAGACACCTTGGAGATGTTTGTATTTCCATAGTTTTCCAGTGTTCTGGAGTAGATTAGGATCAGATTGGACTGCTTTCTGCAGCTGGAGAGAATGGCTGGAGAGAGTCTATCACTGGACATCCAGGAACAGCTTTCTGGGTGGTTATCTTGGTTTGGCTCTGTTACTTTTCTTGAAGCTGTATATGCTGTGCCTGGTTCACTTAAACTCAAACTGCCACAAACCCACAGCATGTATAATGTAAAATACCTTGGTGTTTTTATCACACTCAGATCTGTAAGGGTGCTGACACACTTGCCCATGAACCAGTGACAATTTCACACACTAAAAGCCACACAGTGTATTACAGCATCAAAGAGAGGTGCAACTCTCATTAACAACTGTTGACCTGTGCGGTTGTTACTTGGTGTGTAGCTAGCGGGAGTTTAAGCACTGGTAACCTGAAAAGCCCTGGCAGAAATCAGTCCACCCTACCCTAGTAGGATGAAGCCAGTGGTGCTCTGGCTGGCACTGCAGATTCTAGCTCATAGTCTTCAAATTACACAACCCAGACACACATGAGCAATGTCTAGAGCTTGAGGCTATAGGGCTCAAACTATTAAATTGAAAGTGAAAAGTGTGGGAGAGGACTTCAGTGAATAACTCACAATGTGTGCCATCGACAATTTTTAGTAGGCATTTCAGCTGTATGTTATTTCAGTAGATTTTATTAATAATTGCGTAATTGGCCATGAGTCACCCAGGAAGGAAGTTGCAGATGGCTGGATATCCCCACATTATTGTTCAGTAATTACTCCTCTGGTCGTTCGGTCACCTGTGTTCAGCCTGTGCCAACTGTACCGGTGGTGCTGTCTGCTGGCACAGTGACCGCACAGCTCAACAGGTGGACTGTCGACCTAAAAGAAGCAGTGGTTGGTGTATTGTGTATTTTGGAGGATATGTCTGCTAGTATGCACTCCCCCCTCCCCATGTTCTTGGCATGTCCTCTCCTGCCTCGGTCCACTGGGGAAGAAAAATTTGCCATAGTTTTAAAAGAGACCTGTTACTGTGGACCTGGGACATCTGTTGTGCGTTTCGCACTGTTTCCTTTGGAGACATTTCAGCAGTGTTTCCACTGTAGAACCCAAGTCTTTTCACCTGCATTTGTGTGCATTCACACGCATACATGCGTGTTTCAGCACATGTACACAGAAAAAAGGTATCTTGCCACGGTTTGGCACAAAAGATGACTGTCCTGAGAATAAAAGCAATTGCAAAATTTAAAAATGAACAAAGGAACTTCAGGATCTCTTTTTTCCATAACATTTGCACAGTGCTCTGCTCCTTTTTTTTTTCTCTTGACAGAACTGAAATTTCAAGCCAGCAGGTTCTCCAGGAATTGTTGCAAAAACAAGATGTTTATCAAAACCATAAACTGCTCATATGGCATGCCTTAGTTGGGGCTGTGGCCTCAAAATGAGATGTCAGCCATGCATAGCAAGGTGCTTTCTGGAGTACCATGGGTTCAGGATTAGTGTGTGATGTCCAAGCAGAAGGTTCTGGTCCCTGATTGTGTCAGAATCGCTGGGCAAATTGGCTTTTACTTTGGCAGTACAGCATATGAAACTACAGCAACTGGTGGCTGTTGTGTAGTGGTTCCCCTTCAGGTCTGTAGTTTTGCGGTAGAACCTGGCCATGCATGGAGCAGAACCTCAGGGCATGGAGTCAGGCCCCTGGAGGGCCACAATCTGATGATTTTTGTGTGTCACCTCAACACCAGCAACCAGGTTAGATCCCAGTCACTAGAGGTGAGTGGACTTTAAGCAGTTGCTTTACTTGATAAATAAAATTTTCAGTCACAGTGAGATTAAATTTGTGAATTATCCATATGCATTTACATGCCTGCCTTTCTCACAATGCATTTTAGGGAAGTAGTAAATAAAATAGAGGAGAGATGTAATATGATATCTAGTAAGTAATAACCAGCAGCTGAAGGACCAAAAAAACATACATACACACATAGTCGTCCTGGAATCTGGGCTTTGACATTTGATCTATAGTACTGTATTAGCAAGCTGACAATCATGGCCAACTTTGTCTTATTCTGTGATCATAGCCAAATCGGTCTTAGTTCATGACCATAGCTAATTTTGCTCGTCTTTATAACCATGGCCAATTTGGTGTTCTTCTACCAGTTTACTGTAGTGCTTTGAGTAGAGTTTAATTATTTGAAACTGTAGAGCATCTGTCAGAACTGGTTAAACACACACACACACACACACACACACACACACACACACACACTGAGCCCTGTCTAAATGGTACTGCTTGTGTTCTCAGACAGAAACAGCTCCTTCCTGTCTGTGTTGTGTGCTGGGAAGTTTCCAGACATATCTGCATGACTGTGAGCTCTTTACCCCACTGAGGGGATGTTAGTGTCCAGTTCTCCTCTGGTATGTTTACCTTCCCTTCAGCCCATCTGTCATAGCCAGCTGTATGAGTACAGACTGTATACTTCAGCTCCACAACAGTGTTAATCAAAACCAAACACAGTGTTCAGCTCAACTCCACAAGGCTATTAATCAAAACTCACAACTGTGTTCAGCTCGGCTGACCAACCCTGCTGTAAAATCCGGCTATACCGGCTTCACCAGCTTGAAAATTGAGCATTAGCTGGTCTATTTGAGTATGAGCTGGTCAACCAGCATGGCTAAGCTGGTCATAAAGCTTGTCTAGCTGGGTATGAGCTGGTCATAAAGCTGGTCTAGCTGGGTATGAGCTGGTCAACCAGCATGGCTAAGCTGGTCATAAAGCTGGTCTAGCTGGGTATGAGCTGGTCAACCAGCATGGCTAAGCTGGTCATAAAGCTGATCTAGCTGGGTATGAGCTGGTCAACCAGCATGCCTAACTGGTCATAAAGCTGGTCTAGCTGGGTATGAGCTGGTCATAAAGCTGGTCTAGCTGGGTATGAGCTGGTCAACCAGCATGCCTAACTGGTCATAAAGCTGGTCTAGCTGGGTATGAGCTGGTCATAAAGCTGGTCTAGCTGGGTATGAGCTGGTCAACTAGCATGGCTAAGCTGGTCATAAAGCTGATCTAGCTGGGTATGAGCTGGTCAACCAGCATGGCTAAGCTGGTCATAAAGCTGGTCTAGCTGGGTATGAGCTGGTCAACCAGCATGCCTAACTGGTCATAAAGCTGGTCTAGCTGGGTATGAGCTGGTCATAAAGCTGGTCTAGCTGGGTATGAGCTGGTCAACCAGCATGGCTAAGCTGGTCATAAAGCTGGTCTAGCTGGGTATGAGCTGGTCAACCAGCATGGCTAAGCTGGTCATAAAGCTGGTCTAGCTGGGTATGAGCTGGTCAACCAGCATGGCTAAGCTGGTCATAAAGCTGGTCTAGCTGGGTATGAGCTGGTCAACCAACCTAGCTGTTTTTTCAGAAGGGAATCCTGTTAATATAAATGAAAAAGATTAAAGTAGTAAATGTTTTGTAAATGTGATGACCACCAAACTGAAGCAGACTGTAGCTCATTTCTTTAAATTTAATGTGCTGTTATATATTAAACTTTACCTCTGAGCTGTCATGTACATTTTCTTCAGAATTTAAACAGTTCTAGCTGATGCAATAACACATACAGTGATGTCAGAATGTTCCAATAGACAATAAATCTGAGCTTTGGGACTTTTTAAAAGCCTTAGTTCCAATAATTTAGGCTGGGTTATTTTCATTCAATTCCCACACTACATTAAGTTGTGGGAAAATGGAATCTGGCAAAAAAAAAATGTGAGGGGGATTGTTTTACTCTTCAAATGAAAATAAGTTTGAATTACTCATACTGTATTGAAAAAACCTTTCCTGATTCTCATTTTCTTTTTCACCTGACATTTATCTATTAATAACATATAAATACATAAACCATGTATAAACCTATAAAGAATCCTTGTAAAAATGTAACGGATATGAATCCGATGTGTGTGTGTGTGCAATTGTGTTGCGTCAGTGCTATTTGTTGTTTTAGGGCGTGTATTTTTCATTTTATACCTTTTAATTCCTGTAAACTTCCAGTGCAGACCACCCACATCACTATGACAAACATTTTATTTGTTATATTGCCAGAATCATTCAGTAATCTCCCATTAGAAGGCCTGGGGGAAGTCTTCTGAGTGAAAAGCTCCTGAATGTACCAAAATGTGAAGTGAAATTTTATTATAGCATCCTACAGAGAGGCTAAAGAGCGATTTAGTTAAATTCCAGGATGTGGGGATTTCAATGCAAAACTATCTTAAGTTGAAGTTGAGGCCCACTCCCAATCCTCCAGGTATGGCATCAGAAAGGAGAATCGGGCTTGAGAGGTGATTCCTCTGCAGATTCAATTTTAGTCTAGGCTCGGTTTAGACCTAATGTAGTAATCAGGATAGGGATGGTTCATGGTTCGGCCTATTGCAGCAAACAGGCTCAGTGGTGGGATTATGGTTAGTGTAGTATGGTGTGATATGGGTTGTGGTTAGACTAGCCTAGTAATCAGGGTAGGTGTGGTTCATGGTTAGGCCCAGTGTAGTAAACAGGCTAGGTGTCATTCATGGTCATGCCTAGTATAGTAATCAGGCTAGGTGTGGTATATGGTTAATGTAGTATTGTGTGATGTGGGTCTTGGTTAGGCTCGTGTAGTAATCAGGGTATGTATGGATTGTGATTAGGCCTAAAGTACAGTAGTAATCGAGCTAGGTGTGGTTCATAATTAGGGCAGGAAACATTTTATTGGGTATGGACTGAGCTCTGACTCTTAAGTTCAACTCGTGTGGATGGTGAGATCTGTCTCTCAGGATTGTGACTGGTCAAAATCAAAAGAGACACTGTTATTTCCAAAAGTGAACAGTAGAAGAGTAAGATCAGGCTTTATTTCAGATATGTAGTATAAGCTATGCTTGTACTCCTCAGTATCCCTCATGATAATTAAATCTCTCTGTTTGTCCTTCTTCAGTTTTGGCCTGATCTCCCATGCATATGTTTATGAGAATTCTCTTAATGACCACGTACACAGGAACTAATGAGCAAATGTTATTTCTGCACAATGATTAATTATTGTATTTACTCAACTTGCAGATCAAACTTCATTGTGTGACCTGAGCCAAGGCTTTGTGAACTCAGGATGTGAGAAAGAAGGAAACCGGAGAAGAAAAATATCACAGCATTAATCTGTGCACTTTCCCCATGGTCCTATACTCCCTTTTTCTTCGGGAGAGTGTTTGTCATGAAGGCAGCAAGCCAGGGTGATAATTAAGTTACCCTACATGACAATGGAAGCACATGGAACTTGTTAAAAGAAAGAATTTTTACAAAGATATTTGAAGTGGAATATCTGCATACTGAATACTCGTGCCTAGCATTGCTTTTCAGAATTGCTTTATTGCATTAATGTGGCTGAATCTACGCTTGCTTTAAAACCCAGTGGTGAGTGTAGCACAGTGGGATGTAAGTCACAGTTGCATGTGCGATATTTAATTATCTTTTTTTTACAGTTCAGGAGAATGGGTTTTAGTCCTTCTGAAAAAAATGTGAACCACTGGAAAGAATGAGCAGAATTTGCCCCTGTGGTGTAATGCTGTCTCAGCCTCACATCGTTTTTTTATGTGGTAGTCTATTGTTGCATAATCATTAGATTTAAAAAAGAGAGACTGATGCTTTCAGCAAAATGGCCACCACTTTCTGGCAAAGTCCACATTCTCCTGTTTTTTTTCCAAGTCTGCTGTTTTGTTGCCAAAATCTTATGATCTCTTAGGCAGTATTTATTGGGCAAAAGTATTTTGGCTTGGCTGGAACGTATGGGCGCACTTGAGGTCTACGTCCCCACTGATTCAATTAGCAGAATGATTTGAAAAGGGGACTTTCCTGTCTGTGAAGTTATGCAAGGCTGTGTAACCGGACTCCCAGCTCAGTCTGAGCACAGACAGGAGAGAGAAAAAGAGAGAGAGAACTTACAGACCGGAGAGAGGCAGAGCTCCCAGTTAGGAGAGAGGGAGGGAGAGCTCACAGACATAAAAGGAGGGAGAGTTTACAGACAAAAAGAGGGCGAGCTCACAGACAGGAGAGAAAGTGGGAGAGCTCACAGACAGGGGAGAAAGTGGGAGAGGTTGCAGATGGGAGACAGGGAGAGCTCACAGACAGAAGATAGGGAGGGAGAACTCATAGGAAGGAGAGAGAGTGAGAGCTCAGACAGGAGAGAGAGAGAGACAGCTCACAGGAAGGAGAGAGAGAAGGAGAGCTCACAGACAGGAGAGAAAGTGGGAGAGCTCACAGGAAGGAGAGAGGGAGTAAGAGCTCACAGACAGGAGAGAGGGAGGGAGAGCTCACAGACAGGAGAGAGAACGAGCTCACAGACAGGAGAGAAAGTGGGAGAGGTCTTAGATAGGAGAGATGGAGAGCTCAGACAGGAGAGAGAGAGAGACAGCTCACAGGAAGGAGAGAGAGAAGGAGAGCTCACAGACAGGAGAGAAAGTGGGAGAGCTCACAGGAAGGAGAGAGGGAGTAAGAGCTCACAGACAGGAGAGAGAGTGAGAGCTCACAGACAGGAGAGAAAGTGGGAGAGGTCTTAGATAGGAGAGATGGAGAGCTCACAGACAGGATAGAAAGAGGGAGGGCGAGCTCACAGACAAGATAGGAAGTGTGAGAGATCTTACATAGGAGAGATGGAGAGCTCACAGACAGGAGAGAAAGTGGGAGAGCTCACAGGAAGGAGAGAGGGAGGGAGAGCTCACAGACAAGATAGGAAGTGTGAGAGATCTTAGATAGGAGAGAGGGAGAGCTCACAGACAAGAGAGAAAGTGGGAGAGGTCTTAGATAGGAGAGATGGAGAGCTCACAGACAGGAGAGAAAGAGGAGAGCTCACAGAAAGGAGAGAGGGAGGGAGAGCTCACAGACAAGATAGGAAGTGTGAGAGATCTTAGATAGGAGAGAGGGAGAGCTCGCAGACAAGAGAGAAAGTGGGAGAGGTCTTAGATAGGAGAGAGGGAGAGCTCGCAGGCAGGTGAGAGAGAGTGAGAGGTCTCAGACAGGAGAGCTCACAGACAGAGAGAGAAAGAATAAGAACAACCACAGCAAACAGAGAGAATAAATACATTGCATATATATAATATTATACTGATATACCTACACTTAAATATACCAATATACCGTATAGTTGTTGTATATTTTTTGTGCCGGTAAAGTTTCATTTGAATTGAACAGAACTGAGTGCATGCTCACACCGAGAGGACAGAGGGAGAGCGCAAAGAGAAATGAGAGAGAGAGAAAACGATTTAACTTTCACAAGGAGGGGGTCTATTATTAATCAGAAGGCTGTCACATTAAAAGGTCCAAAGGCATGTTTGGCCTGCTCGCTCCGGATCCCTCTTGGGTTGTGAGGATGAGAGCCGTTTCCAGAGGTCAGGGAAGGGGTTTCTCTGGCTCTGTGAGTTTAGTAGGAAAGGCTGGAGGAATCGCCCCAGGCTGCAGTATTTCTCACGCCTGTGGCCCCTTGTGTTTGGGGTGGGTTTCTTTCTATGCAGCCTAAAGAGGGGTGATGTATCGCCCCGGCCCGGTGTCTGAGGGGCCAGTCCTGCTTAGGGGCCGTGTTTGTCCAGCTGATGGTGAATTCCTCCCGCACATCCAAACTTCCCTCCCTGTCCTGTACCAGCTCAGCACGCTGCAGTGTCAGCGAGTGCAGTCCTGATTCAGGTTTAGCAGTTTGATGCAGACTTTTCCATTAGATTCACTATTTTTAAACAGAGCTAGCTGGCATTACAGGAGCTTGGAGTTCCTCCCTGCTGTGCTGCTTTGAAGTCTTATTGATGTTACCCAATAAAGACAGAGCCCCACCCTGGAAACCTGCGCTAATTACACTGAAGCAATTCAACCTAACCCACAAGCCTCTCCGCTCCACTCCTGCTCTGACTGCAGCTACACACTGCCACTCTGAGCACTACCCTGAACACTGACTGCAGCTCTACTCTGCCACTCTGAGCACTGCCCTGAACACTGACTGCAGCTCTACTCTGCCACTCTGAGCACTGCCCTGAACACTGACTGCAGCTCTACACTGCCACTCTGTGCGCTTTCCTGAACACTGACTGCAGCTCCACACTGCCACCCTGATTGAATTACAGGGCCTAAATGTGTTTCACAGGCAGCTGTGTAGGATTGGCTGGCCAATTTGTGTGATTTACTACGATATATGCACATGATCCACAGATGGTGTGCTTGCCAGTTGGAAGTAATGTCTTTATGATCAGACAAATTTCTATTTTTGATAATATTTTCTTGAAGTGCACTCCACTTGGATGCCAAAACCTTGTTTGCATAAGCAGATGTGTTACTGACACTGGAACGAAAATCTGGATTGTCTAGAATATCCATCAAATCCCACTGAGAAAATATTTGGCCCCGTAAACACAAGCCACACAAAGTCGGATTTATAGGTCACGCAAGCACTTTGGAAGAAATGCTGGATTAAATTTTAAAAGGCTCAATTGGCTGTTTATAGTGCACAGCCTTAACCCAGCTACATAGGGAGTCTATACCACAGTGTACCACAGTATATGGTCCCAGTGTTAGCTACATTGGGAGTCTATACCATAGCGTACCACAGTATACGGTCCCAGTGTTAGCTGCATAGGCAGTCTATACCACAGTGCACCACAGTGTACGGTCCCAGTGTTAAATTTGGAAAGGGCCACCAGTCTCTTCAGTGTGCCTTGGAGAGATCCCAGCAAACCAAATGGTTAGATTCTGGCTGGGATAATGGGAATCAACCCTGCTTTAATTCACAAAAAAACATTTCTTTAGAAATTGTCTTTTTCCCATGAAGCAAGATGCTGTTATTTGTCTTTGGAGGGCTTGCGAGTCATGATGACATCACCTGTTTTGCTGCGGCAGGAAGCTTTTGGGTTGGAGCTGCTCAAGATGTTGCACAGATTGTCTGAGCAGTGATGGGCTGCCGCAGTAGGCTCAGTGAAGAGGATGAGTGAGTGGACCACATAAAGATGTGTATCAGGAAATGTGGCTGACATCTGCACAGCTATGGTCCAAGAGACACAAACCCAGTGAGATTTTCTCTTGTGTTGGCGAGTCATTATGAGGGAGATCCAGACTGATCCAGGATCAGCTTCAACTCAGTCATTTTGTTTGGAATTTTTGGAGTGAAAATGTTTGTGTTTGTTGGTGGGTATCTGTAAAGAGAGGGGGGGGGGGGTTCCTGGACCTTGTTTTTGGGGTGTGAATGGGTCATGTTTTTTACTGTGAGACGGCTTATGCAGTTTGCGTATAGTCAGTGTTCAGGGCAGAGCTCAGACTGCACAAATGCGCCTACCGCCATCACCCACCAAGTCCCAAAAGCCAGGAGGTGTGTGAACGTTTGTGTGTGGCCAGAGGAATCATGGTCAGAGGGCTGCTTTGTCTCATATTTACCCTGCTGAAAAAAAACGGCACAAGCTATGCTTTGAATCAGCTGGTAGCTGGTTGTCAACCAGTTCACACCAGCTCCCAGCTTGACATTGTTTGATCAGCTCAAACTATGTTTTTAAACAGCTCAGACATGCTACCAGCACTAGCTGGTTGATCAACTCATACCCAGCTAGACCAGCTTTATGACTAGCTTGGCCATGCTGGTTGACCAACTCATACTCAGCTAGACCAGCTCATGACCAGCTTGACCAGCTCAGTTCTCAAGCTGGTCAAGCTGGCATACCTGGATTTACAGCGGAGTCTGCAAGCCTTCTGAAGCCCACTGTCCAGATCTTCAGAGAGTGATGACATCATGTTAGTATGAGGTATTTCTTTTCTGTCCCATCGCTGTACCTGGCTGTTCTCTGATGGAAAAGATGAGTTACGTTTTTACAATCACCCCAAATGGTAGCACTTGAGCAATTACTCTCAGGAAATGTATACATATTCTTCAGATAATAACTGCTAATCTGAAGGCAATAACCTGTACTCTCACTGTGTCAATCTGCTGCGCTTCTGTTGGGTCAGTGTTTTGTTTGGCAGCGGTTCTGTTCTGCTGGGTTGCTGGTGATTTTGCACTTGGGTGTGTTTGAAGAGATGTTGGTTCAGTAGCTGTCAGTGGCTCCCCCTGGGGGTATTTGTGCGGTTTTGGGTCAGTCTGTGTTTGTGTTCTAGCAGTGCAAGTGTACAGTTGTGGGTTGGTCTGTGTTTTCATTCTGGAAGATGCATATGCAGTTGTGGGCTGGTTTGTGTTTGTGTTCTGATGGGTCAATAGGTGTTCTGCTCTCTCTCTTGCTGTGTTTTTTGGGTCAGTGGTTGTGTTGGTTCAACGCAGCGGGATAAAGTGGTTGTTTTTTTTGTACTTCTTCCAGACATTCAGACATCTGAGATATAATAACCTGTTTCTGACTGCCCCCTGTGCTCCTGTCCACCCAGATGCCTCATCTATTCAGACTCACACACATGCACACACACACACACATGCACATGTACACACACACATACACGCACACACACAGACACGCATACACATGCACACACACACACACATACACACACACATACACATGCACGCACACATTCACAGACACGCACACACATGCACGCACGCACGCACACACACACACACACACACACACATACATGCATATACATGCACAAACACACTTTTCTATCTGTGGCTAATATTAATGGGTCCTAAGCAGATTAGGGGGACTTGTTTAATTGATTTTAATTTATTGAATTTCATTTCCTCTCTTGGGTCAATTCCAAGGACAGGGCCCCTGAATATTTTCCTTTTTCCCCCCACTTACGTGTAGGCCTGCACGCACATACACATGCTAACATGCTAATGTACACACACCCAAATACACACGTAAACTCATCACACATCCACAGTAAACTTTCAGCTGCAGCTGTCCATGTGCTTTTTTTAACATGTCCAAACATAAAAGTGACTTGTTCAAAATGTGCGCAATATAATTCAAAGACAATGACAACAATCATTTACTGATTTCTTGGGAAGATATTTAATTCACTGTAAATCAAGGCCTGGACAACATGTGCATCAGAATCCTTTCCAATGCTTTAACTGCTCTTGACTGAGCTTGCCTGACAGAGTGGATTCAGAAAAAGTCCAAGCCCCACCCATCTGGCAGACCAGGCAGGCTCAATCAAACACAAAGTATTTGAAAGGATTTCCGTAATGTTTGAATAAGGATTACGGTAAATACAGCGAATGAATGAATCTACAGATTCAAGTTTGTGATTGGGCCATGTTCACATTCTAAGTGGTGTGTTTGGATATAGAGTATCGATCACACGTTTCAGTTGTCAAGCAGACCCGCCGCAATGCCAGGGGCTTCACGTGCCTACAGACAGGCATGCCCACACAAATTCACATGCATACACATGCGCACGTTCGCACACAGCTGGGACAGGCCTCCAGGAACATGACCCCTCACCCCCCCCCCCAACACTGCCCAATGTCAGAGGGTAAGAGGTGGTCAGAGACTGGGGTGGGTCAGAGCACAGGAGCCTGTAGTGCTTTAAAGGTGAAGAGAAGATTAATACGATTGCATAAAACCACCAGACTGGGGCTGTTCATCAGCCTTTCAGAGGTGAAAGGGCTCCGTGGGCCAGTTTAAATTATATAATTAAATAAAAAATCAATAATATAAAATGAGGCTAATAGAGACAGTTTCGGGAAAGAAGACCCCTTGTGTTATCTTATGTTTAAGAATTTTTGTTGAATAAAAAAAAAAAACATTGAAAAACAATGGTCACAAAAAAACTGTCACAATTGGCAGAGACATCACCAAAGTGAAGGGTCAGGGGTCAGAGGTTGGTCTAGCTCTAGTCTGTCAAGTTCTGTCCATTTAACCCTGTCACCCCTCCTTTCTGTGCCTCTGTGTACTGGTCTGCACACATTGCATAACCTTGCAAGACAATCCGCGTCACAGCTATTAGAAAGCTATGGGATGTGTGGTGCAGTCCGTAGGGCAACTGACTCTCAACCCATCTGTGAATCTCCCCTTGTGCCTGGGGAATTGTTCCCTGCCATGGCAACCTCTGCGGTTTGATCCCTTCTTTGTCCATTACCTTCTTTTCCCTGTCTGAATAAAGTACAATTATCCAAACGGAGGGAGGACTGTCTGCATTATATTCTTAAAAAACTAAAAGCCTTTGGCACACATTCTGGCCTGCGTGCCTCTCCACAGAGGCTCGGAGTTCAGTGCTCGGATTTGAAGCACACATTTGGCTCAAACAACACAAGGACAATTGTCCTGCCCACAGATAGCAATCTGTCGCATCACAGTTTTCCACAGAAATTCTCTCATATTTCTGCTTTACACGGTGACAATATATTATTTATTTGGATATTATTTTGTGGATCCTGTCATTTGCCAACATTTTCTGTGACTGAGCATATTTCCCCAATCCTCTGTAGTTCTCTTCTATTTCACTGTGGACTGTATGGTGTAAAATAGTCTTTCCAATCCTCTGTAGTTTTCTCCTATGGCGCTGTGGACTGTGGGATGTAAAATAATTATTTTAGCTGACGCTTTAATTCGAAGTGATTTAGGGATTAGGGCCTTGCAGCCCAACAGCTGTATAGATCTCATTTTGGCTACACCTGGGCTTTAACCAACTGTCCCGGTCCCAGTCATGTACCTTAGCCATACAGTTCTCTCATACAGCACTGTGGACTGTCGGGTGTGAAATAGTCTATCCGATTCTCTGTTCTCTCGTACAACACTGTGGACTGTAGGGTGTGAAATAGTCTATCCAATTCTCTAGTTCTCTTGTACAGCACTATGGATCGTAGGGTGTGAAATAGTCTATCCGATTCTCTAGTTCTTTCATACAGCACTAGGATTGTAGGGTATAAAATGGCCTCCGGCCCCCAGGTGAGTGTGTGTGTTTCAGCTGCAGTGCTCCTGCCGAGTGGGTTTGGGGGGCACAGCAGTAACTCGAGATGTAGAATTTGTAATTCCAAATTGGGGAGAAAATGTTTTGTTTTTTCTAAAGAAGAAAGCCGGCATGCTAGAAAGGGCCTGGGGGTATATGATGACAGGAGCACCCCTTCACCCTGGCCTTATGAAGACGGATTTGGTTTCTTAGTGAATTCCTCTGCTTCCCACGTGGAAATAAGGTTTCTTTTCTTTGTTTCTTTCCTTTTATCTCCCTCTTTAAAAACTGTTCTCCAATACAATTCCCAGTTGTATTTGAAGGCCCATCCCATTGCTGGAATCACCTCTAGCAATTCGGGAGTACATCGAGGCAAGGAATGCCTGGCTTACTTGAACCCATTCTTCCTTGGGAGATGCTTTGGCCAATTCTGAATCACTCTGCTATAATCCCTGCTTAGCATGGTGTAGGTGGACATACCACCTGACCGGGCCTGAAACTATTGCGTTTAATGCCACCAGATGATGTCACTATGCAGTGAAGAAAAACACAAGCAGTTTCCCAATCACTACTCAGAACATTCTCAGCATCTTAACACTTCCCAGGGTGGTTGTTAATGTCTGAAACAATATGGAAACTGTTTGACTCTACTATTCTCCTCAACTACATATCAGTATAAGTAGAGTTGTTGAATCGTGACACATCTTTCCAGGGTGCTGTAGCCCAGTTACCTGCAGCTGCAGTCTAATTCCTGCTGATTCCACAATAAGTCTCTGATAGCGTGCAATGCACCGGGAGTCAGATTCCAGTGCGGGTGATTCTGTGCTCAGGACATTTGGGTAGTTTTTTTTCTATTCTTCACTATGTTTACGTGTGCGAACACTCTGTTCCAGCTCCTGAAGGGGTCTGGAGCTTCTGTGAATCCATCTTCCGACTGACTGACCCATGCCACCATTTTTTACGAGAATAATAAGAGAATATTGTTTTATTAGCACTGCACATATGGAAATGATAACTCTCCTGCATTATAGCCAGATGCTGTTGCTTGGGTGACAGGCTACTTCAGGGCCCCTCACACTGTCAGGGCTTGTCCTGGGCTCACACGGAACGGCTGACATCACTTACTCTTAAAGACTAGATTTGTCTCTGGGAATCATGCTGATATAAATTATCCATCATAATTTAGATTTAGGAAGGTTTCAGTTTCTTCCGTTTACTAAGAACAAGTGGACCCCATGACACAAAGGAAAAATGTCAAGTAAAACATTTGTGGTAGTGGGAGTGGACAGTCAAGGAGTTCATATCAAATCAATAAAATGCTTTGTATCGCGCATTTTATAAATATTTGCCACAATACACTTTACATTGGACCCTGGCCACAAAAAGTAATCCTACGGCAATGGTGGCAAGAGAAACTTCATAGGCAGGACAGATGGGATGATACCTTGGCAGGAGCCAGACCAAAGAGGGGGAGCCCAGAGATACAGTCTGTTTGTCTGTCTTTTGCAGAGGGCTGTTTATCACGATTCATGACCGCTCCCACATCTCCACTCTGCTGCAGAGCTGGCCGGAGAAGGACGTACGGGTGAGTTTACCAGAGCGTCACTAATTACACTTCTCTTCCGGCTTCACATAAACACACACACGCATGCACACACCCGCACGCAGACACACACACACACACACACACACAACCTATGCAAAGCAGTGTGCCAGCTTTGAGTGCAGACATACAAGAAAGCTCTACCATCTCTAACTAATCATGCTCTTGCTATCATTGTATCTGATAAATTGGTCATATCTTTTGGCTGATCTACTTTGACTGCATGTGATTGACAGGTTAAGACTGGATCAGGTGCAGTGTGATTGACACGTTGTGAAAGCGAGTGAAAAGTAGCAGATGTAGTTTGACTGTGGTATGATGTGTGATATGATTGACAGGCCGTTGTGGTGACAGACGGAGAGCGGATTCTTGGTCTCGGGGACCTGGGTTGTTATGGCATGGGCATACCAGTGGGCAAGCTGGCGCTCTACACAGCCTGTGGAGGAGTGTCACCCCAACTGTGTCTGCCAGTCATGCTGGATGTGGGCACCGACAACCAGGTAACCACAGACCACAACAGGCAACCAGGCATTCACAGACCACAACAGGCAACCAGACATTCACAGATTTATACCAGACATCCAGACAACCAGATAATCACAGACAGACCTAATAACCAGGTAATTGACAAAACCATTGACAGAACTCGGAAACCAAGTAAATGCAGACACACGTTAACCAGAAAAACTAAGAGGCATGTCCAACCAGATTAGCAGACGTGTCCAATTGCCAGGTCAACACAGCATTCAAGTAAACCGGACCACACCCTTAAACCAGGCAGTCACAGTCAACCGCAACCATTTCAAATCTATGAAAGCTCAAATTGCTTGAATCTTTAATGAATTATTATGCTGCCAAGAGCATTATTCCTTGTACTTTCCTTCAACCACTTTTTAATCAGAGATTCCCATCTTCTCTACAGTACTTAAAATGGTTTGACATTCATGTGTGCTGATTGAACTAAGTTGAACTAGCCAGTCTCGAGCTGGATCACATTAATCTTGGATAGGTATCATGAAACAGGATAATATTGACTCAGATTCTGCTAGAAGCCAGATCACCTGAAGCAAACCTGAACAGCTTAAATAGCGTTCTGAAAAAAAAAAGAAAACCCATATCTGTACTGTAGATGGCATTACCACAGCCCTGTAGAGAGCACTGTTGCAGTGCTAAAGTGCTTACTGTAACACAATGGAACCTGTATTCAGGTGAAAACGTGTCTCTCTCAGTGTGTGTCTGCAGTATACTGTTTTTATAGGCACTATAAATCCAGTTTATTTGGCTCGCATAGAGGCTTTGATGGGGAGTGCCAGGTCTGGATTTGTGTCCTCAAATTTGTCCGTAATCTCATCTGCGCCAAAGTACGAGTGGCAGGTGACCTTGTCCTCCTCCTCCTCCTGACATCAGCTGTTTCACAACCTGTAATAAAACTGCATGAAGTTGAACCATACAGATAGTCTCCTTGCATCATTTCTGGGGCTAGTCTCTCGGGTACAAAGCCCCTGCCTGCTCTTACAGGCTACTGTGCCTATACAGTAAGCTACTGATTCAGAACTGATGAAGCCCTACCCCTCTGCAGCGGTGCTTTTCTGAGCCAACAATAAGCACTAAAATATAGCAAAACAGGAAATCCGCACAACCAACCACAACAACTGGTCACTTTGGAAACAGGAGAGCACAAAACGCTCACAAAAATTCTCCCCTGATTACTTTAGTCTCTTATCTGCTTACACAAGTCTGTGAGAAGTCATTGAGATTTATGAGATTTACATTTTGGAATGGATGGTTGCAAATATTTGTTTTTATTGCATCGTCCAAGACATGACAGATCCAATGACTTATGCGTCCATTTTGTCCTGTACTGTACGTCCAGCTGTTCTTTCCCACATCAGAGCGAAGCAGTACCCCAGCTCTGGATTCAGACGGCTTTGGAGGGAGCAGTGCTTCATCCAGACAGCGTGTGTTATTAGTGGATCATTTTGCCTCGTAAACGTAGCCGTTTCTCAGTTTTTCATCAGTGGTGAGGGGTTGGGCATAGGGCAGTCTGCAAAGGAGCCCTGCAGTAATACCTGTGGTTTTGAGAACAGACAGAGGCAGGATCAGTGCTTGATCTTAGTGTTTCTGTAGTGCAAAACAAGATAAGAAGGGAATTACTGTGCTGTATGCTGGGGATGAGTGATCCTTATGGCATTCTGGGATGTGGTGTCTCTGGGGAGCAGCAGCTGCAGGAGCCTTTGAAAACTGTCCCTAATCCCACAGGTTATGTCAAGAACTCCAGCCAACACTTGGAATGTTCCTCCGTCTTTCACAATACTGTATTTACCCAGAGAAAACCTCAAGTATACCTTCAGCAACCCTTGGGTTAACCTGCTCTGTGCAGATAGATACCTTACATGGCATCACAGCTTCCGCACGTGCTCGTTGAAAGACCAGTACAGTGTAAACATGGCTTCCCTTGTTTCATTCCCATTTTCTCCCTCAGTAAACAGTGTCTGTTGTGTTTATGCTTTCCCTCAGTCTGCAGTCTCTTTGTGCAGAACCCGCAGACTACCAGGAAATCCCTGGGACTTGTGGTCTCTCTCATGCATGCAGAAACCCTTATGAAATAGAACATTAATAATCCCAGACAAGCTGCTGGACTGACACTTTTGTGTGTCAGCATAGTTAAACGGCTTTCTTATGCTGCCTGTGATATCAACCAAATGTTATGTGAAGTGACCTGATTCACCAACCGTCAGATCTATTGTTCTTTAATCAACTAGCATGCACTAGTTAATTCAAGAACAATGGGTTTGACTGACTGTGTAAGTAATTGAAATGTCTTAAGTCTGGAGCACATCGCTTCCTTGAACTCTGGGAGCCAGGGAGGGGGGTTCCACTCCAAGTGTGCTGTTTTCAAGAATTGCATGCATTCCACTGGGGTGAATGTTGGGATTTTCGAAGGAGATGGCCAATCTCACACTCTGAGTGATGAATTGTGCAGGATTGTCAACTATCCCTCTGCTGCTACAGATTCTCTCAGCTGTTTAACAACTCATGGAGAAACACGTTGGCCGATAAACCTTTGGGCTGTCCCCAGCTCAGGCTGTTGTCAGACAGAAACCAGTTTCTAGAGTAATAATTATGGGCTGTTCCACAGGTCAGGGAGAAAACTGGTTCCAGAGTAATATCTGTGGGCTACTCCATAGCTCAGACAAAAACATGTTTCTAGAGTAATCTGTGGGCATTTCCACAGCTTCGAGAGAAACCTGCTTCTAGAGTAAAACATGTGGGCTATTCCATAGCTCAGACAAAAACCTGCTTTTGGAGTAAAACCTGTGGGCTGTTACACAGCTCAGAGAGAAACCTGTCGGCTGATCCTCATATGGGAGGGGCCTGTTTGTCTCTTTGTTGAGTCAGGGACCCTGGGCAGTTAACGAGTCCCTTCTTGATGAGGCGTGACGACGTTCTGGATCATTTCGCTCCGATTTGTTCCTTGGCGTCCTCTGCAGCGCTAGGCTCGGGGGTGGGGGGGTGGGGGGGGCTCCCAGCCTTTGGGGAGGAATTCCTTTCCCCAGATTAGACTCTGCGGCGCTCCTTTTAAAGACACGCCTGGAGGGCACCGAGTGGAGAAACCCGTGGTCTGCAAACACAACAGAGTCCACTCGCCCTGTCCCCGCTCCTATCTGCCGTGGTTTTGCACCGCACATCAAAGCCTGGACGGAGCCAGCAGGGGCCCAGGAGGCAGACAGGGCCGTGCACGAAGGGGGAGGTCAGGCAGCCACGCACTAGGGCCTCAAATATTATGATTTCACTTCCGCCGTGGAGGCATCAAGGACAACGTGTGAAAATAAGCCGCCACCACTGACTACTCTTCACTAGAAACGCCAACATGGGGGTTTAAAAGTCCAGCCCCACTTTCCACTCCAGTCTCCATTTGGGCAGGGAACGTAGCAATACAATTATTCTTTTCTTCAGCCCTGTCCGTCTCCTGGTTAGGGACATACATTTGAAAACAAGCAAGTCTGGAAAATTGTAAGACAAATAAACTGTTCAAATAAACGAGATAAAATGGCTCCCAGAAACCCGAAATGTATGTTTGCAGTGTTTCAGTACATGTATGGCTTGGAGTTTGGGATTTCTCAGAAGTTGGGGTGTGTCATGACCCTCCTCTTGTCGGAAGAGGAAATAGTTTCCTGTGTCTGTCCTGTTCGGTTTCCCCATTGGAACAGTTCCACTTTGCCCTTCACCCTGGGGACGTTTCCCCCCGTTTCCTGCCTATCACAGGTTCCAGCAGCCTAAAGAAAAGCACAACCGTGAACGTAGAGAGACATTTACTGCCGTTGTTCTGACAAAATGTGCCGGACGTCCAGTAGGAGCGTGCCTGTAATGGGCGTTTAGGGCTCATTTAGGATAAGAGGACACATGGCTTACATTATGGGAGTCTGTTGGTACGGGACCAGGGCAGCTGACTCCTCAGGGGAGGAGAGAGGAGACTTGACGTGCCCTCACAAATCAACCATGCTTCCTTGTTTTGGTCAGCATCAGGTTCTCGCGTAATATCTGACGTCTCAAATGACATTTTGTTCCTTCACCCATAATGAGAAAAGCAAATACGCGGAAACTACAATTCTGGTGTGTCCAAAAGTGTCCACATTTCTTTGCCTTGCATTTATTTTACAATACACTATTTTTTCTACAGTGCTTATTCCTAATTTGTCTTGTCCAGTCACATTCACCAGTATTGTGTTTTCAACATATTCAACAGTATTGCAACCATCTCCATAATTTGATCTTCAAGAGCCTTGGAAGTGTCTCTCCACAGAATGTCCCCTGTTTCTGTCCTTCGCTTCACCTGTGTCTCGTTAGTGTTTCATTCACTGTATGTTTCACCTGGTCCACCTGTGTTTCACCTGTATCTAGCCTGTGTCTATCCGAATGAAAAAATCATTTTGTGAGATGTTAACATTGGACACTGGGCATTATCTCATGTGATTGCCTTTTTCACGTGAATATAAATGGCAAGATGTGAAAAGAAAATCGGTCACATTGAGTCACTTGCATCCTCATATTTTCACATGCCATTGACCTTTTAAATTGTGAACTACAGTTCTCAAATGTGAAAACAAAACATGACTTGAAATGCCATTGGTTGCATTTTTTCACTCTCATCTTATAAATGGGATTATGTTTTATGCTTTGCATGTGTACTCCACATGTTGGGTGTTCCCATGATTTTTGAACATAGTTTTTGAACACATTATTTTTTCATAAGGGAATACCTCTCCTGCTTTGGCATTAAACATAAAAAATACTTACTAGACACTCCCTACTCTCTCTGTAAGAGTGAGTATCAGTGGTGTAACAGCAGAGTAAATGAGCGTGAGTGGGTAAGGGTGCTTCTCACATTGCATGCCACTCGATGTGAAGTTACTTCTCGTGCGACAGGATCAAACTGTAAGACGACAGACCCAGAGACAGCTCTCAGTGCTAAAGCCTTTACTGCAGCAGAAACAAACCTCTTCTGCACTCTCTGCTGCTCCAGGAGCTCCTGAAGGACCCTCTCTACATCGGACTCCGGCACAAAAGAATCAGGGGCCAGGCCTACGATGACCTGCTAGATGAGTTCATGAAGGCTGTGACTGACAGGTAAGCTTTCAAATAAAGGCTGAAACCTGTACCCCCAGCTAAGGAATTGATTTCACTGAAGCAGTGATGTCAGGTCTCACACATTCCACACGTATTGAGGAACAGCTGTGTTTACGGGAGGTTGGGCAGTGGGGGCATTAATGGTATGGTTACGTCAAACTCCCATATCTTAATTCCGAGGCTTGTGAGGACCAACCAGCAAATGTACTGGAGTAGTTTGAATCTTTTTCCAAGGTTTATCAGAGTACAATTATCACACATATCTTTGTACCAATGATGTGCTTTGGGGTTGGGGGGGAAGAGTGGAAGGAGCTATAGGATAAGGTGAGGGAGAGTAGGAGGAGCTATAGGATAAGGCGAGGGAGAGTAGGAGGAGCTATAGGATAAGGCGAGGGAGAGTAGGAGGAGCTATAGGATAAGGTGAGGGAGAGTAGGAGGAGCTATAGGACAAGGTGAGGGAGAGTAGGAGGAGCTATAGGATAAGGTGAGGGAGAGTAGGAGGAGCTATAGGATAAGGTGAGGGAGAGTAGGAGGAGCTATAGGATAAGGTAAGGGAGAGTAGGAGGAGCTATAGGATAAGGTGAGGGAGAGTAGGAGGAGCTATAGGACAAGGTGAGGGAGAGTAGGAGGAGCTATAGGACAAGGTGAGGGAGAGTAGGAGGAGCTATAGGATAAGGTGAGGGAGAGTAGGAGGAGCTATAGGATAAGGTGAGGGAGAGTAGGAGGAGCTATAGGATAAGGTGAGGGAGAGTAGGAGGAGCTATAGGATAAGGTGAGGGAGAGTAGGAGGAGCTATAGGACAAGGTGAGGGAGAGTAGGAGGAGCTATAGGATAAGGTGAGGGAGAGTAGGAGGAGCTATAGGATAAGGTGAGGGAGAGTAGGAGGAGCTATAGGATAAGGTGAGGGAGAGTGGGAGGAGCTCCAGGACAGGGTGAGGGAGAGTAGGAGGAGCTATAGGATAAGGTGAGGGAGAGTAGGAGGAGCTATAGGATAAGGTGAGGGAGAGTAGGAGGAGCTATAGGATAAGGTGAGGGAGAGTGGGAGGAGCTCCAGGACAGGGTGAGGGAGAGTAGGAGGAGCTATAGGATAAGGTGAGGGAGAGTAGGAGGAGCTATAGGATAAGGTGAGGGAGAGTAGGAGGAGCTCCAGGACAGGGTGAGGGAGAGTAGGAGGAGCTCCAGGACAGGGTGAGGGAGAGGGGGAGGAGCTCTGTGAGTCCTCCTGAGCTGGCAGAAATGAGCAGTAAAAGTGCGTCCGGGCCTCCAGCCCCCTGTGGAGCTGCATCTCCTTTGTATGAGATGCCAGCTGGAGTGAATGGAGCCCAGCAGACCTTTGCGTCAGACGGATGGGATTCTTGATGGCGTGTCTCTGTGAGCTCATGTTTCTGCTTCTGCATGCCTGCAATGTGGGGCCAATGTAACCCCATTTGTGGGCTGTGTAGTCTGTGAGTATTGACTTCAGCAGTCTGGCCAGAGACAGAGTCAGCGACCACAACGGTTCCCTCCGAAGAGAGCTGCCAGCGTATATTTCAGATCTATGAGATAAATGCAGGTTTTCAGATAAATACAGGCTACATCACTCCCCATCTTGTTCTCTTTTCCTTCCTCTCTTTTCCTCCCCTTTCCCTCCCTGTTTCACTCTCCCTCTCTCACTGTGCCATTATGTATCTCTTTCTCACTTTTCCTCTTTCTCTTTTCCCCCCTTTCTCTGTCTCTCATTTTCCACCTCCCTCTCTGGGTTAGGGGTCTAGTTGTGTGTGCTGAACTGAGTCTGACTGGCTGAACGGTGGGGTCGCGGGGTCGTGTGGACGCAGCACATATGGATGTATTTAAGCCGCGACGCGGTGCTCAGAAACCAAGCGTAAGCTTCTTCTCCAGCTGGCAGTAAAACCCCCAACTTTTTAATAACGGGGTAGCTGAGGAACTGCCGGGAACGCTCATGTTCTTCCCCAAAAAGTACGCAATTGATGGAAAAATGAATGATTATGGGGAGTTGGGGAATGATTATAATCTTGGAGTTTTTCATGAAATGTCTTTCATTAGAAGAATTTGCAGGGGGCATGCACATCCGCGTGCAGAAAGAGTGGCAGATGCCATGAGACTGCTGAAAGCCAGGTCTTTCACCAGGTTAGATTAAGACCTGCGGGTCACTAATCCTTTCACTGATTACATAATGCGGGGAAACTATTAATATAGCTATGAACCCATGACTGGATTAAGAAGTTTATGGCCTTAGACGAGACAAAATCAATGTACACATGCCCCTTTGATTCTCAAGAGAGAATGACTCATGGCTTTTTATTAAAAATCAGACCGGGATATTCACATAGAGCAGATTGTGATTAGGTGGCTGGACTGAGTGTTTCACCAGGCAAGGCAGAGTTCAGACTCGCTCTGAGGCTTTTCAGACTTTGGCAGCAGTTTCCTGCACCCTACAGAAGCTCCACCAAAAGAAAAAGAAACAGCAGTTTTCAGATGCTAAACAGAGAGCATTTTATGGCCCAATTAATTCTAAAAGCGCCTGCTCGCTCTGTGTACGTATATGAATGGGGAAGTTGGGATTTGCGGTTTTTTTTCAGCAACGGGGGGCGACGGGGTCTTGTTTGCCTTTATTTCGTATCCCCAGCTTTGCTGTGGAGCGGGTGAATGACCAGTCATCACCGTGGTGATAGAGAGGCAGCGTGACTGACAACACAGGGAAATGCAGATTGCGTTTCCCCAGATGAATGTCGGGGATGGATTTGTGATAAAGTTTGGTGAAAGGGCTTCCTCCACTGAAGAAAATGTCAGCAGAGCTTAAATAAAGTGGACTAAGAGAGAGAAAATAAAATGGTCAGAGAGAGAGCGAGTGAGCCCTTTAAGAAAAGTCATAAAATCTTTTTTATCATAAAAACCTGTGTGCCTATAGAACATTGAAAAGTGCTGTTCATATTACGGTTTTTTGGTTAACCTTTAAAGTTCAACCATAAACAGAACATACATTACTGTACATATAGATAACTTTTGTGATGACAGATTTGAGGGATGCACATGATGGGGAAGGTGAGTTTTATATCAATCCAGCGAGCTACTTCAGTTGCACTAACCAAATAGCACCATGGAACAGATCAGCTCTTTGAGACCTGACCCTCTGAACTTCGAGACCACTCCCCCCAGCCTCTGCCCTTATTGGTCGCTTCCTGCCTACATCACATCAAGGCTGATATCAAAATTCTATTTGTCATGGTTTAGAATGCTGGATTTTTGCATTTAACACAGGCATGCTGACACTTTCCACACATCTGCCAGGTCTGAGGTATCTAAAACTAGTAAGGAGTGAGAGACTAATGGAGCTGATGGAGAGGTGAGGAGAAGTGAGGTCTGCTATTTGGTCTCAGAGATGAACAGAGGGGCAAAATGAGGACAAACCCTGATGTTACTGTAACAATGTTTGTGCATATGCAGCATCCCATTAAAAATGAATTTAACAGCTGCTGTTCTGTAAAGTGATTTACACAGATTACTTTCTATAGCACACAGTCCATGTATACAACTGGATATCACTGAATCAGCTCAGTACCGTTTGTGCTTGTCTACGTGTGTCTACATGCATACTGCTTGTATATTTTCACATGAGGGTTTACGAATGCAGTATGCATGTGTATATCCGCATGTGTATGCATGCATGCATATGCGTGTATGCATGTGTTGGATGGCTTATGATGGCTGCATCTGGACAAAGACAGAGACAGAAAGTCACAGGGCAGGGGCCCAAATGGCCGGGCATCTGGAATGTGTGCAGAGAATGGAGTACTTTCATGCCTTGCTTGGCCTTTCTGTCTCTGAGGAAAGAAGAGGATACTTCCGGAATATTCTACTCAACGGCTCACAATAAGTTTTGCTTTGTATGGAGAGCATATGGGAGGGATGGACTTACCATCCCGCACTGGGGCCCTTAGACTACCCACAATTCCATGAGCTGCAGTCGCACCATGCTCTTTGAACGATCTTCCACATGGTTCACTGCTGGAATTATGAAGCTCAGCAGCATGTTAAAAACACATTTTGAATGCAGTTGAAAGTCTTGGCAGCTTGAAAACCCCGATTGCTCCTGTCAGAAAGTTTCTGTTTGGCAAATTATTTTCCTACAATAAGAATGTGATCTCATTCACGCAAGTAGTAAATCGGGAAGTCATAAAACTTTAGCTACAGAACAAAAGAAACCCCTGTATTGCTCTGGAAGAAAAGAATAGATCAAGGATTGATTGCTTAAACTTTGGCCATTGCCTCTGCAGTCTCTTGTTGCCTGGTTTCACTTTGTCATTGTCACTGCAGTCTCTGCGGTCTCTTTATCGTTTCTTGTAATGTGTCACTGTGTCTGCCGGCACTTTTATGTTTTAGTTTGTTATTTTATCTGCTGTCCTTGGCCTGTTGAATTGTGTTGTGTCTGTGGTCACTGGTCTGTTGTAGTTTGTCATTGGTCTGTTTTAGTGTCTCATGCCTGCACTGCAGTCTTTGGTCTGTAGTAGTGTGTTGTGGCGTCTGTGGTCACTGGTCTGTTGTCGTTTGTCATTGGTCTGTTCTAGTGTGTCATGCGCAGGCTGCCGTCATTGGTCTGTTGTTGTGTGTTGTGTCTGTAGTCATTGGTCTGTTGTTGTGTGTTGTGGTGTCTGCACTGTAGTCATTGGTCTGTTGTCGTGTGTTGTGTCTGTAGTCATTGGTCTGTTGTTGTGGGTCCTTTTGTCTGCACTGCTGTCATTGGTCTGTTGTTGAGTGACATTGCTCTTGCAGTGGAGTTGTTGGTCACCCAAACTATGCTGTACCGCCCAGGTCATATTCTGTCCTGTATCTTGTGGCTTTTTCTGCCTAGTAGGTTGTGGCTTGCCGCTTTCACTCATCAGCACCAGTATTCAGTAGCAGGTTCTGAATCCCTTTTTCTGTCCATTGCGCAACCATCTCATCTGGGCTGTGCAGCCATGTTGCAATTGTGCTGGAGACACCAGGCAGAGCTAATCCAACACAGAACTGCACCTGTGTTCTGAAACTATGGCCAAAACGAGTCCACGGGAGTCATTCTATTGTCTCTCAACGCTCTCGCCCACTGATGTTGTGTCCCGTCCCGTCTCACTTGTTTGTCTCAGAGAACAGGGCCTCCGAGCCCCTGGGGTCTGGGCCTTTTGTCCGTGCATTTTACAGCGGGCCAAACAGGCCATTGTGGGGTAGTGGCATTCAGACAGGGCGACAGTGAAAGACAACAAGCTTAGGGGAGGACAGGGAATGGGGTACACAGGACAAAGGCCCGTGCAGCAGCTTTTTAACCCCCCCCCCACCACCACCACCACCACCGCCACCACCACCCCCAGACCAAAATCCATGGGAGCCACCCATCCTGAGGTCTGAGATAGGGAGGGAGAGAGATAGATTGAGCAAGAGGGAAACAGAAGCAGGAGAGAAAGAGAGAATGATGAGAACCTGTTGCTGGGCCAGTCCCCGAGACCTGGGAGGGAGAGGGAGGGGGGAGAGGGAAAGAGAAATAGATTCTCTCTGGAGCTATCCTTCAGAAAGAGTGGCATCAAGAGCTTAATGCACCACACAATAGAAGGGCTATTGCTATTGTGGTAGTCAAGATTTGACTAAGTGGCTTCTTGTTCTTTATCCCTGATTGTTGTTTATGCTTTGGCAGTCTGTATCAACTGTATGCTATGCCAATAAAGCACTTGAATCTAACTCAATTGTCTACAGCTGAGGACAGACATTCTGGGTCTTGGAAGAGAGAAGGGGAGAAAGGGAGATGGGAGAGATGGGGTGTGAAGTTATGAGAAGAATGGAGAGGAGGCCTAACTGAATGAATGATGAATTCTGTTAAAAACACTTGGGGAATGTACCTGTCTGGGCTGCTGTAATTCATGAAAGCTTTGATGATTGCATAAATAAGATTACAGAGTAAGGATACAGTGCACGCTCATGCATATTTGTCCCCAGCAAGGAAAGCTTATATAAGCTAAAGAACTCAGTGTTGAAATAAGGCCAAGCTGTACTCTGAAGTAGCTCTGTTTGTTGGAGAACATTAATTGTGAAGAACAGCAAGTGGGAGTTTGAGCCGCGGCAGGCTTCATGGAGTGAATGAAACGGTGCGGGGGACTGCTCCTTGTTCCCGGCGCTGTCGGAAAAGGGGCCACGCAGTTATGGAGTCTGTGTGGAGACTGGTCTTCAGAGCCCCCTCCTTCCTCCTACCGATCCTTCCTCAGCTCTGCCTCACTGCTCTGGAATTCTCTCCCCCTCACGGTCAGAGATCCTCCCAATATCACTGCTTTCAAATCACTCTTAAAGGCCCGTCTCTTCAAAGCGAACTTTTCATAAACAGTGCAATGCGTTTTATTGGGCCCGTCCTCACTAGGATGGTTATTGTCTTGTTTGCTGTCTTCCATCGCTATGGTTATTTTAAAATATTTTTTGTATGTCTGTATTTTGAATTTGGCCTATGTTAAGATGGTTATAGTTATGTAAAACACTAACTATAGCCTCTAAGCAAGGTGCTATACAATTTTTATTTGTATTATTATTATTATTACATGATAACATAGCTGTATCCCCTCTTTCCTCCGTTGTCTGTGTTTGCGTCCTGTCCATCCCAGTCAGTCTTTCAGCAGGGCATTCCTCACATCTGCTCCTCTACAAAGGGTGTTTGCTGTTTTGTGGCTAATTTGGGGAGCTATAATACTACCTCTTCTTTCTCTCAATAATTATCTGATATTTTTGTATGGTTTAGCTGCAGGCAAACAGACTGGCAGACTGCTGTTGAGGTGTCAGGTGATCTGTCAGGCAGCAGGTAGGAGTGGCAGTTTATACTCTGCTGGGACCAGAGTGTTTCCCTTTTAAAGGAAGGAAGTGATTATTTTAGCCTGTTGGACAGTATAATGAGAGAGGATTCCTACCCCAAAGGTGATAGACTTTGCTCAGTTGGCTTGCATTAGACTTCAAGGGTGGCCTGAGTGTATTTGTTTATTTATGCGTCTGCGTGTGCGTGTATGCGTATGTGTATGTTTGTGCCTTTACGTGTGTGTGTGTGTGTGTGTGTGTGTATCTGTACATGTTTCTGCACGTGTGTGTGTATCTACGTGTGTGTATGAATCTGTGTATGTGTGTGTGTGTCTTTGTGTATCTGTCCGTGTTTGTGTGTATGTGTAAATGTGTGTGTGTGTGTATCTGTATGTGTGTGTGTATGTGTGTGTGTATCTGTACATGTGTGTGTATGTGTGTGTGTGTCTGTATCTATGTGTGTGTGTGTGCACTTCTGTGTATGTGTGTGTGTGTGTCTGTGTGTATCTGTATGAGTGTGTGTGTCTATGTGTACATGTATGGGTGTGTGTGTGTGTGTATCTGTACATGTTTGTGCGTGTGTGTGTGTGTGTGCATCCATGTGTGTGTATGTGTGTGTGTGTGTGTCTGTGTGTATCTGTGTGTGTTTGCGCGTGTGTGTGTGTGTATGTATCTGTATGTGTGTGTCTGTGGGTGTGTGTGTGTGTGTATGAGTGTATGTATTGTATGTGAATGTAATTACAGAGATCATTCACCGGAGCGTCTCCTCGCTCTGATTGAGGTGTCAGTTACAGACAGACCCCTTTTACAGGGGGCCCCTTTGAAAGCCTTCAGACAAAAGGTGTTTACCTCTGGAGCCTCCTCCTCTTGCTCTCAATGCCTGCAACTGATCATCCCTTTGAGATGCTTCAGCACTGATGCATAGGAGATACAAAAACTCTCCACACTTATACAAACAAGAGCATGGCATACCCTGTGCTCCCCGCCATCTCCAATAATATCTCACTGTCAGTGGTATTACCCACCGAGAAACAGAACAAATGGTAGAGGCAGCCACCGCTGAAATAAATCACTGTTTTATTAGAGGGATATGTGTGCAAATCCTTGCCACAGGTTATGACCATTTCTGACCCCCTGCATTTACTGTTGGCACTGTAATTTATCCCGGAGCCTCAGAGTTCATACAGACATCTCAAGGTGATCATTCTCCCTGTTAACCTGTGGTTCTGTGCGACAGCACACTAAAAAGTATTAGGTGTAGGTACAGTGTGGCATTGTACTAACAGAAGAATACTGTATTCACAGCAAGGCATTGAGCAGGAAAATTACATGGAATTTCACTGGGCAAATATTACCTATATTTACGGTTTAATTCATTTAGCAGACGTTCTTATCCAATGTGTATCATAGCACAAGAGAACATTTGTGTATCCACCAGATTAATATGAGCTACAGTATGAGAAGTTACAATTTAGAATCACACTGGGGCAGAATGACCTTCAGCTACAATGTGTAATCTAACTGAGAGAATCCTATGTATGGCTATTGTGAGGCATTGGGCACTTGTAGTTTGCAGGAGGACTGTAAAGCTGAGAGCTCTCTGTAGGCACACATCCTTCACCCTCCGTTTCAAACTCAATGGCCCTGCTACTCTGTTGGAAATGCAGAATAAAGTCACACTTCATAAGGTTATACCTCTGACTCCTCAATCCTCTCTGCTTCTCATTCCTCAGTATTCACTGCTTGCCCCTCACTCTGTACTCATCAGTACTCACTCTTTACTCCACACTACTCACTGTTTACTCTTTAGTACTCACTCTTTACTCCACACTACTCACTGTTTACTCTTTAGTACTCACTCTTTACTCCACACTACTCACTGTTTACTCTTTAGTACTCACTCTTTACTCCACACTACTCACTGTTTACTCTTTAGTACTCACTCTTTACTCCACACTACTCACTGTTTACTCTTTAGTACTCACTCTTTACTCATCAGAATTCACTCTTTATTCCACACTACTCAATGTTTACTCTTTAGTACTCACTCTTTACTCATCAGAATTCACTCTTTATTCCACACTACTCAATGTTTACTCTTTAGTTCTCACTCTTTACTCATCAGTACTCACTGTTAACTCATCAGTACTCACTCTTTACTCATCAGTACTCACTCTTTACTCTTTAGTACTCACTCTTTACTCATCACTACTCACTGTTTACTCATCAGTACTCACTCTTTACTCATCAGAATTCACTCTTTATTCCACACTACTCAATGTTTACTCTTTAGTTCTCACTCTTTACTCATCACTACTCACTCTTTACTCATCACTACTGTAGGGGTCCTCGCACGGGACTCCAAATTATGTAGGGTCCTTGCACGGGCCGCCAAATAACGCAGGGATTTTACTCTCTACGAAACCAGGGCGCCAGTTAAACGTTGTGTAGCAGTACAACTGCAAAAAGTAATCAGTCTCATAAAATTACTATTACCAGAAATATCTAACCACAAATTTAGTATTTTAATTAATAATTAAAATAACCAATATTAATGATTAAACATACTGATAACCTGAAGGTTGGAAGTTCTTCGAAAGACTGCTTTAACTCGGCTCTCATGTCTATGTGATTCCAAAACGGACACCGGGGTTTAATAAAATATATTTATTAAACAAACATACAAACACATAACAGATAAACGAACGGGAATTAGTAGGGAAATTTAGTTGGGTATGTGTGTGTGCGTGTGTGTGTGGCGCGCGCAAGCGCGCGTGTCGCTTGAACAAAGGAAAGGTGGGAGTAGCTAGCTTGAGTAAGCTAGAGTTCTGGGTGTGGTAATGAGTTAGAGTCAGCTGTGAGAAGGGACTACTTGCGTAGTTTTACTCTATATATGCGCAAAAGACGGCGAATCAATTCACGTACATATATATGTAGCTAACCAAACACATTACAATGGTTGGATGGTAAATATTGAAACACAGATTCACAAAAACAGTTAAGACTAAACTAAACACTGGCTATGCCTGAATGTTTGTTCTCTTACTGAGTCCATACGCATTGGATCCAAAAGACGTGCTGTCCTTGTAGGAGCGGCGATGGTGCTGTGAATGGTGTCCGGGAGAGATGCGCAGGCTGGGGTGTTCCAGTCTTAGCAGCGCGTTGTCGTCTGATCCGCTGGTCCTTTTCCAGGTGTAAAAGTTCGTTGCTGTTTCGTTGTTGAGCTTTGCAGCAGTAAACTGATGTAGCGTTCCGCGTACACCAGTTTCCACTCGCTATAGGCCACGAAGTTACCGCGAGGTAACTGGGTGTGTCCGTAGGCCTGGTAGTGCGCTGTGCAGCATTCAGCCTCTGTCCGAGTCTCGGAGCAGATGAGCTGAAGCGAATGGCCAAAAGGGGGTGCGTCGAAGAGAGAAGCAGAAGAACAGAAGAAGCAGAAGCGAGATCCCAAGAACGTGTCTTGCTCTTATACGGGACCGTTTATTGCTCCCGCCATTACGGGATTGGCTGAACCAAGTTAGACGTCATTTGTGGTGGACGTCGCAGAATTTTCCTGTGGGAATGTGGAAGTTGTAGTCCCTACACTACTCACTGTTTACTCATCAGTACTCACTCTTTACTCATCAGAACTCACTCTTTACTCTTTAGTACTCACTCTTTACTCATCACGACTCACTGTTTACTCATCAGTACTCACTCTTTACTCTTTAGTACTCACTCTTTACTCATCACTACTCACTCTTTACTCATCAGTACTCACTCTTTACTCCACACTATTCACTCTTTATTCCACACCACTTACTATTTACATATTCATACTCACTATTTACTCCGCACTACTCGTTCCTTACTCCTCACTCTTTACTGCTTGCACATCACCACTTGCCTCACAGTTCACTAGTAGTGCATTTCTCCTGGCCTTCAGTGGTGAAAGAGCGCCCTCTTCATGTGAAAGGCGGCACCAAACCTAAGTTCCCCCCTCCCTTCCTGTCTCCTATCTGACAGGTAAAAGCTGATGCAGTCTCTAATTCACATGTATTAAATAGAATACAGCTCTGATATCAATATTTTCTGTCTGGTAAATTGCTCTTTAACTCAAAGTACTGTCTAACAGTTCTGTGTAATCCACAGATATGGGATGGACTGTCTGATCCAGTTTGAAGACTTTGCCAACACCAATGCCTTCCGTCTGCTCCACAAGTATCGTAACATGTACTGCACCTTCAACGACGATATTCAAGGTACCAGTCCGAACAGATAAGTACTGTAATCTAAATCAGCACACTTTCTCTCTCTCACACGCGCATGTACTCACGTATGCTCACACACACACACACACACACACACACACGTATGCATGCATGCACACATGTACAGACATATTCTGCTGCATTTTCACACACTGTCATGCACTTACTGTAAACAGACACATACAGTGCCCTTCAAAAGTACCCTTGTTAATCATGAACAAAAATGGCTATACAATTGATAATATAGGTACTGCACTTTTTAAAATTCTCAAACATGTTGACATTCTTCAGTCATACAGTAGAATCTACTGACTTTTCTCAAATTCTACATTTATTTCCAGGAATTATAAACGTCATAAATATTCACACCCCTGTTTTCAATACTTTCAGTGAACCCTTCCTTCACAAGAATAGCACGTTGAATTCTGGAGACTGATATGGCCATTACATAACAGCAATGAAATTGTTAGTTAACCCCTTCTTAGTTGGTTTTGGGGTAAGGTTGAGATCATTGCCTTGCTGAAACATTAGCAGGTTTTTGGCCAGATCTTCTTAGTATTGGCTGGAGTTCATGATTCTATTGACCTTAACAAGAGCCCCAGAGCAGTAAATTAAAAACAACCCCAAATCCCATCCAGTGCTGTATTTACACCATGGGTATAACTTCCTTTCAATACAAGCATTCTGGCCCAAAAAAAGCATGTGTAGGGCCAAAAAAGTTCACATTTGGCCTCATCTGAAGATAACAACTGGTTCCCACTGAACTTCCTTTTCTGTTTTGCAAACTCCAGATGCTTATTTCTATTGATTGCCTTTTGATTGATCTGGTGGTAGATTTGGAGACTGTGGGCCAGATGTACCTTTTGCAATGATTTTCTGTGCACATATGACACATTCTGCGTTGTATGTATCAAACTGGCACACAGGGCTGGAACCACAGTATGCGTGTGATCTGGGAAAGTAATCGCAAGATGCGCTTCTGTCCTTAATGCATATGCATTTAAGGGTGGATCACGCAAATAAAGGGCGGAGATAATCTAAGTGTGGCTGATTATGTATTCCGTTGAATTTACTCATGCAATTAACAAGGGTTGAATTGTCCATGAAATTTATCTGCCTCTAAAGAGCAGGCATAAAAAAAATAACTAAATATATATGTATATATATTTTAAAAAGACCAGGCGTAAACTGAGGCACATGACAGACACCCCCAGCAAGAAATCATGAAACAGATTATTTATAGTAAATATTAATGAATAATTGCAGCCAAGCAATAATTAAGGTTAGGTGATTGTCGCATAACATCTTTACAAAATAATGAATTAAATGAACCAATATCTGGTGTGAAGCAGTGGTGACTGAAATAAAGTGCAGTGACAACCATGGTGGCGCAGGATGACGCAGTGGGCACTGCCGCCTCACAGCAAGGAGGTCCTGGGTTCGAATCCCGGTCGGCCGGGGCCTCTCTGTGCGGGGTTTGCATGTTCTCCTCGTGTTTGCGTGGGTTTCCTCCGGGTATTCTGATTTCCTCCCACAGTCCAAAGACATGCAGGTTAGACTGATTGGAGAGTCTAAATTGCCCATTGTGTGTGTGTGTGTGTGTGTGTGTGTGTGTGCCCTGGCGAACTGTCCAGGGTGTATTCCTGCCTTTCACCCAATGTATGCTGGGATAGGCTCCAGCCATCCCCCCCCCCCCATGAATGAATGAAAAAATGACAACCATAGTGACAGTAACTGAATTTTAAACAAATCAGTGTTGCCGCTAGTAAATAATATGAGTAGGCTAAATGCAATGACGTGCTGTTTTTAATCGCTTTTGTCCAATCTTGTAAAGAGGATGTGTTTGTTTTGATTAGTTATCCTCCAAAAACTATTGCGGAAAAGGGGAATTAAAGACTGCCAAAAAAGAGAAAATACCCAGCCATACAAATAATTATAGGACAAATAAAAGATGTACTAGAACTTACATTTTTTACATTTTTGTCATTTGGCAGACGCTTTTAATCCAAAGCGATTTACAAGTGCATAGGTTCTACCACAAGTCAAAGCATCACATCCAGAACTAGGAAAATACACATGGAATGCTGTTCTAAACATATAGTCGTCATCATAAGTGCAATAACTTCCCACACAACATTCACATTCTATCTTGGCAATAGTCAAGCTCATTGCAATGTTATATCTCGCATTTTATTGAAATAGCACTACCCACCACAGCTGGAATATGTACACGTTTTGTCCTGCACTGGATACACTTTTATGTGGAAGCCAATACAAGGGTGTCGCCAGACCCAGTGAAGATATTCGATGCATTAAACACGTATTTAATTGTGCTGTTTAAAATCTGCCTCTTTCGCAAAATGCGGTTTGTAGGCAGTCCCATTCGCTGATTGCGTAATGAGCTGTAGCCTTCATAAAAATATGTTAATTTCAAGCAGACAGCGGCCGCACCAACACACCCTTGTCTGGCTGCATTTTGCGCTGAGAGCTTCATCTACGTAAATCTGGCTCTTTGTATCCCTCAGGTGCAACACAACACTTTCTCCAGGCAGGTTTGCCCCTGAACTCCCCCCTGAGTGGTATCTTTAGTTCTTTGTGAATTTACCAGTAACCATCTCCTGACTGTTGAAGGTTAACAGCACTTTCTTCTGAGATAGATTTGAAAAGAAATATTTGGTTGTGAAAATTTTTGCCACTTTTTAAAATAAAAAATGCTTAATTTGCAGAATTAATTCACTTATTTTCTGAGCCAATGTAATTATACAAAACAATATAGCTCCATTTCTGAGCATACCATGTACCTCATTAGTACCTATATTGCTTACTTTACTTCATACCACCTTCTTAGCTCAGCTTTATCAAGGGTGTGAATGATTTTGGAGGGAACTATATTCATGCACACACAAACACACACACACACAGCCACATGCTTATATCTGCATGCACACACATACACTCATGCACACGTCCAGTGGAAAACGACCGTAATGTGGAGTACCATTCTAGTTAAATTTGACCGCAGCATCAGTCACACCACGTCTTCAGACCCATTAGGTTGTGCCTTTAAAACAAAAACCAACATTCCTCAGGAATTAGCCCTAATCACAGTGGTCAGGGATTTGAAGGGTAATTTAAACCACATTTTCTCTGACTCTCCTGAGCAAAGGTTTTTGCAGATACTGTACAGAGACCAGGACATAAGAGCACACTGTCTGCTGCCTGCTACTCTTTAGTCCTTAATCAACCTCTTTTTTTATTTTTCCCCTTCACCCTTTCGCTCCCTCCCTCACTCTCCCCATCTCTCGCTCTGCTTCTCTATTTCATGTTCTAGTGCAGTGTGTGTTACTTGTGTGTGTGTGTGTGTGTGTATGTGTTTTTGTGTGTGCCTGGGTGGGTGTGTGTGTGTATGTGTGTTTGTGTTTGTGTTTGTGTGTGTGCATGGATTTGTGTGTGTGTGTGTATGTGTTTTTGTGTGTGCCTGGGTGGGTGTGTGTGTATGTGTGTTTGTGTGTGTGTATGTGAGTGTGTGTGTGTATGTGTGTGTGCATGGATGTGTGTGTGTGTATGTGTGTGTATGTGTGTGTGCATAGATGTGTGTATGTGAGTGTGTGTGTATGTATGTATGTGTGTGTATGTGTGTGTGTGTGTGTGTGTGTGCGTTGTGTGTGCATGGATGTGTGTGTGTTGTGTGTGTCTCTGTATTAAAGTGTCTGACCCTCTCCTCTCCAGGTACAGCCGCAGTGGCAGTCGCTGGCCTCCTGGCTGCTCTCCGCATCACCAAGAGTATGATGGTGGACCACACCATAGTGTTCCAGGGTGCCGGGGAGGTACGTGCGCTCACCCAGCGGGAAAGGACCTAACCGGGCGCTTGGGATTGGTCCCTTCTACAGTGCCCCACCGCAGTGGCCTGATTACATATAATTACAGTGGCATAACCACAGTCCCTTCCCCGCTTCCAGTTACAAGAGGTTTACAGAAGCCCTGCACAGCACTCACTAGACCCTTTCCTAGTAAAACACGGCAATGAAACGGGAATAAACAGAGGACCATTTGTCTTGTGGAGACACTGGAATTGAGACTGTTTTCTAAACGTGGCCAGATATCTTGCAGTTCTCCTCTCCATGCTGTAGCTCTCATTGTCAGTGACAGCATGTGCACCAATGGATTAATTTCTGAACAAGTTATAATTCTAACAGAAATCCCATGGCTCCAGAAATGCGAATAAGTATTCAAAGCGGCTCAGAACTGAGCAGGTACCAGGATGGTTTGTGTTTTACTTTTAAGGCGTCACACTCCTGTGTCACCACTGTCTAACGAGCATGAAGGTCACACAGCAGGAGCTGAGTTGTGCTATGATCAGCGCAGATGCACATGAATAATTCCATTTGTATTCATTTGTTTATAGGCCTGCATGTAGAGCGAAGTAAAACAATGGCAGCTCCTGTGTTGCGCTCATTTCTTTTGTTTTCTTTAATCCAGGCTGCGATGGGAATCGCTGAACTCATCACCATGGCGATGGAGAAGGAAGGAATCACAAAGGAGCAGGCCCTTGGAAAGATCTGGATGGTTGACTCCAAGGGACTCATTGTCAAGGTGGTCCAGTCCCCCCCCCCCCCCCCCCCACACACACTAAATAAACTGTGTGTCCCTGTGAAAGAAAGTGAATGCTGGTTATGACCGAGTCCTCTTTCTTTTCTGTGTGAGTCTTCAGGCCACACTGTGAGTTTTCTGTTTGAGGCACGAGGGTCTCTCTGTTAAGTCCTCTGGTCTTGAGCTATCCCTGGTATCTGTGGGTCCTCAGCCTTGTGTGAGGCTTGTGGACTTTTGTCCTGTTTGAACAAATGTTCTAGCCAATTGCTGCCAGTCTTCTGTTTTTTTAAAGTGAATTATGCGCCAGAATCTGGTCTGACAAAATAGTTGGTGATCTTCCAAAGCAAACTGTGTGAAGTGGCTGAATAAATCCCTCATACACTACACTGTTACCATGGCAAAACCTTGACAGTTATGTCGCATGGTGAAATGCCTGGCCGACAATAGAGTTGCCATGGTGAAATCCCTTAATGACAGCAGTTTCTGTAATAGAATTCAGAATGAACTGCACAGTAACCATGGTGAAACCTTGTGATTAACCGCAGTGTTTTAAGTGTCATGTAATATTTGAGTCAGCTCAAGAGCAAAGGATGCTTTGTTGGTATATATTTGGGTAGGGCTGGTTGCAGTATCTTTCAGAATAACAGACTGAACAGACAGACCGTACTGCATATTGCAAATGAACCTCGTCACTACTGCACCCTGGTGGCCAGAATGTGCCAATTTCAACTAAACAAGGGGAGGGATTGCTAGCGCTGCTGTTCTTACTTAGGGGTTCAGAAATCAACTGCAATGGTCACATCTTTCAATTGAAATAAAACTTTCATCATATTGTATTACTTTACTGAACTTCTATGGATAATGTCTTGTGATTATGAAGACCAGACATCCAGTTTTTCCTAGGACAGTCCTGTATTTCAGGGCCAAATGTTAGAGAGGCTAGTCAAACTGATGAATTTCTTCAAATAAATTGCAAGCAATTTAAAATTCAAGCAAATTGCAGAAGCCGTGGTATCGACTTTTGTGCTTTAGAAAATGTATCTTTGTGAAAGCTAACCTGCATCCACTGTAAATGCACAGTGGATTCAGTTACAGTAGTGTGTGCATGTTGTCTGAATCCAACCTACAGGTAATTGCATTTTTTTCAAAAAAAAATTCGCGGTGTGAATAGCCCTCAGGTCAGTTTAGGTAGTCTGATTTCTGTGACCGTTGATCACAAATAGACATTCATCGTCTCAACTATTTGGTGATAATAGTTCTTTCCATAAAGAAATGAATTGTGGTTGAAAGCACAGTGAACAGCATGGCGGTCCAGTGAAATAGCACTGCAGAGGAATCACTGACCAGCAAGTCTTCTGTTTCTCAGAACTTTTAAATTCAATTTCCCTTGAGAGAGTACGGTTGCCTTGTGCTTGTGTGCGCGGGTCTGTGAGGGGATTATTGGTATGGATAGAGGCTTGCGGTCCCTTTGCCTGTATGACATTTTTGTCTGTAATCTTCTCCCTCTTAGGGACGGGATCATCTGACACACGAGAAGGAGCGCTTTGCCCACGACCACCCTCAGGTGAACAAGCTGGAAGATGTGGTGCGGAAACTGCGGCCCACTGCAATTATAGGTACAGAGATGATAAAATACTGCCTTTGGGTTGGATTTTGGCCAATTGAGGTTAAAGACACAAAAACACATTTTTGAGGTTGGGTGGACAACAGCACACATAAATCTTTCTTTCTGCTTTTTCTCCCCATCTCCCCAAAGCTCACACTGCAATGCTCAACTTCTACACTCAAATTGGAAGAGCACGGACAGCACACATTCCCCCTTGAGGCTTGTGATGTCAGTTGTCTCTTCTTGTCACACCATAGTTGGTTTTTTCGCGGCCCACAGAAAATCTCCCACCCACGGGCAATTCTAGAACCAGTCAAGCCAACTCACATATTTTACATTGAACATGTAAAGAATATGTTGTGTCATTATTTAGCTTTGGCATGGATCTGTTTTGGGTTTGTCTGTGCATGCTCCAGCACTCATTATTATTTTTTAATTTGGCATTAAAATATCAAGATAGTTCAACTCATCCAATTTGAAAAAAGATTTACACATTGCTACACTATGTGCACCCCCCCCCCCCCAAATGTATAGAGGTGTTGCAATGATGGGACAGGTTTACAATTAGATAACAATTAGCTTTCTAGACTGGTGGGAGGGGGGACTTAGGGAGTGAAAAGTTGCTTGCTCATTAAAAATCCTATCTATATGATTGGCTGGGAGGAGTAGGAAGTGCGCTTGTGGAGTATCTGTTTCAGTTGTCCAGTGGCACTGATGGTATGGTCTCCTGCTTTGTGCTAGGGGTGGCAGCTGTGGCTGGTGCCTTCACAGAGCAGATCATCAGAGATATGGCATCCTTCAATGAGCGGCCAATCATCTTCGCCCTCAGCAACCCCACCAGCAAAGCTGAGTGCACTGCAGAGCAGTGCTACACTCTGACCGAGGTGACCCTAACCTTTAACCCTTTAATCCTGATTCGGTGTGTGTGCGGTGTCGTGTTTGTGTGCTTATGAGATCTTGTGCTGTCCGTGTTTCAGGGGCGGGGTATCTTTGCCAGCGGGAGTCCGTTTGACCCCGTGACCCTTCCTGACGGGCGGCGGTTTTACCCTGGTCAGGGTAATAATGCCTATGTGTTCCCTGGGGTGGGCCTCGGAGTGACTGCGTGTGGCATCCGACACATCAGCGAAGAGATCTTCCTCATTTCTGCTGAGGTAACACGCAGACACACGCTTACGTACACAAACACACACATTCTCATAAATACATCAACAACATGGACAGGGCTTTAAGTGCATAATCGAAAGGGAGAGACAGAGAGAAATGATTGGGAAAAGGAAAGGAACGGATGTAGAAAAAGAGTGGGAAATGACAGAATCGTATGGGGGGAATCGTAGTGGGAATCGTAGAGCTGGGATAGAAACAGGTGAGAGAGGAGAAGCTGAGGTGCTGAGGCCCTCGACCGTGAAGCCTAATGCAGTGTGCGTTTAAGAGGCATCATTAGACCTTTATAGCTCTTCACCTGCATCATTCGTAAATCTGCAGGGGCCATCAAACACATAAGTGCTCAGAAGGTGAAACAAGTAATTAGCCTGTGGAGCTGGAATACTTATCAGGAACTGTGATGCTGTTTGGTGGTTGATGATGTTGTGGTGGCTGATGATTATTATTGATGTGAGAAACCTGTCTAAATGTAAAACAGTACTGTGTCTAACAAAGTCTGTAGTTGCCATGTGTTACGAACCAGTCTAGGCTCAGGCCGTGACAGGGTAAAGGATAGGGAGACCGGGGAGTGTGGACTGGGGAGTGGGAACGAAACAAACACTGCAGACCGGCAAGTAACTCCGGTTCGGTCTGCCTAAACAAACCTAAATAAACCTCAGCTAGCCTTCAAAAGCTTACCCAGCTCGAAGCGGCATGTAGCCAACGCCCAACGGAGATCAGGTCTCCTCCCAAGATCACCTTCCAAAATCCTAAATGAAAAATAACAAAGCAAATTAACAAACAGTGTCCCGTAGGAAGGATGCAATCCAGCTGGAAACACTCTACCTTTACCTGAGCCACTATACAAAATCAAATCAAATGTGATTTTAGGTGAATCAAAGGCACAGTAAGGGTGGGCGAACAGGGTCGAGCACGAGTGAGGCACTGGGGCAAACACATCAAAAAGGAGTGGGCAGGAATCAGAGTTGTAAGGGATGCATGGGTCAAAATCCGGTCGACAAACAAATCAAAACTGGCTAGGTGAAAAACAGTTTTCATACACGGAATCCAAACAGCAAAGAAAACAAAAGGGCTAGGCGAGAGTCATACACAAGTAAACGAAGCAATCACTAATCCACAAATGGTAAATGCTTGCCCTTATATAGCCCCTTTATCCAAAGCGCTGTACAATTGCTTCTCATTCACCTATTCACACATACACACACACCAACGGCGATTGGCTGCCATGCAAGGTTCCAACCAGCTTGTCAGGAGCAATTGGGGGTTAGGCGTCTTGCTCAGGGACACTTTGACACACCCAGGGCGGGATCGAACCAGCAACCCTCCGACTGCCCTTACCTCCTGAGCCAGTGTCGCCCCCATGGAAATGGATAGGTTCTTCCCAAAATGATGTGGACATGGTTTAGGAAAAGTGATAATGTTTTGTGATGCAATCATTATCGTGCATTGATGAGTGTGTCTGGTTTTGCTCTGGAAGACCATCGCTTCTCTGGTGACAGACCAGGACCTGGCTGAGGGGCGGCTGTACCCCCCTCTCCGTTCCATCCAGGAAGTGTCCCTCAGGCTGGCGGTGAAGGTGAGGCATGGTCTGTTGTTTAGTGTCCCATCTGATCTGTCTGGGCTTTCTGCAGCCCAGCCTAGTGCTGAATGCAGCAGCAAACACTGTAGAAGCTTCCAGATTGTGGTGTCAGCACTAAACACTGTGTGTATGTGTGTGTGTGTTGTCTGTGCACAGATTGTGAAGTATGCATATGTGCACAACATAGCAGTGCTGACCCCAGAGCCAAAGGACAAGGAGGACTTTATCCGATCTCGGATCTACAGCATGGACTATGACCAGTTTGCCGCGGACTCTTACTGCTGGCCGGAGGAAGCCATGTGCGTGCAGTCCTGCAAATTGTGACCCTGCAGGAGGGGGCACAAGGACATGGGTGTTAGGGACAGGGGTAGGCCAGTGAGGAGTGGGAGGGATCTTTGACAGGACACAGAAATTATCTTTCTTTATTAAATTATCCATGTTCACTTCATGCAAGTTTGAATAGTAGAGAATATTTTGAAAGTAAAACCAAGAGAGTAAAACCAAATAAAAATGTGTGAAATCAAAATAAATTATTTAAATGTATACTTTTGTGCTGGTTGTATGTGTGCACATAATAGGTAATGGAACTATGCAGTTCTCTATCAAGGGCTTAGGAGGATTTATTGACCTCTTTACATATTTGCCTGTTCAACACAAATCTGCTCTACACAAGTGATTACCCAACATTGCACAAGCACAGACATTTGTTATGTTTTTGAAACATATGAAATCTTAAAGTTTTTTTCAATAATTACAATGCATTGTTAAAACCCAGAGCAAACCCCTCTAGACTGCATTAACAGATGGCAGTGACATTACTCGCTGTGAGGGCATTCACAATGACTGTTCAGTGATTTAAAAAGTAGGGGCTGATCCAGTCTTGAATTTCCTGGGCACCACCATATTTGCATGTTTGCAAAGCATCTAGGGAGTGTGATGTCACATAGTTGCAGTCATTTACATTTCAGTGCAGACAGAACTAGGAATCAGACAAGAGCTGACTTATGTCTAAAAGTTTCAATATTTAAAATGGCTCATTGTGCAGCTTTTGGCTGCCTCAAGGAAGCCAAGAACAATATAGATTTGAGTCTAAACATACAGCTTTTCTGGAAGACCCCACACTTAAAGACAACTGATATAAAGCTGTAGGACTATCTCTCAGGCCCAGGGCTGGACCAGTGTGGGGTTTTTTTGCCTTCTTTCCTTTTTTTTCATGCTGCAATTTTCAATCACAATGGAAACAGGGTACACCTTTTGACAAGCATTAAAACTCTCGGTTCAACCTATATAACCCATTGCTTTAGCGACAACAGTTTCCTATTTTGTAACATGTGGGTAGCAAAACAAGAATGGCGAGACCTCACCTTCTCTGGATCACTTTTCTCAGACTACAAGAATCAAGGCAATGTAAGTGTCCTTTACACAGCAAGGGTCCAGTGAACCAAATGCATAATAGATTCTAATTCTAAAAACATGCTAACTGAGTGAAATGTAGGTAGAATGTCTATTATTTACTCAGAATTTTCCTGGAGGAATCGTCATTGAATCTGTTTCGCTGTCGCATTCTTCTACAGAAGTACTTAGGAATGCTATTATCTGTGTGTTGTATAGGCTCTCTGGAACACGATACGCCCACGTACAAACTTCTCTGACCAGTATCGGAAAGGCTGCCTGTCAATATAAGCGTTCCCCCACATCTCTGAGCATGAGAATAGCTAATTACGTACAAGTATACAAGATGTTATTATTGTGATTGTCCAAATTTGTGTGCATCCCATTGAATTAGCTTTTTCTAGACCATGGGTAAGGGCAGATGGTTGTTTCACAGAGTTAACAGTTGAGATTGTACCGTATCAGTCACATAGACTGCAGAGAGAGGGATGGAGAAAGAATAATCTGTGTGAAACTCAGCTGTGGGAGTCAGAAATTAAAGGTCTCAGAGGTGTGAGAAAGTCTGGGATGTCCTACCTTTGTCTTTGATCATTGAGGGGTAACTCTTGTCCTATGACTGGGTCAAACAGTGATTAAATCGGCCACCTCCGCCATCTCTCTGGATTAAAAGCCCGGCCCGAAACGCCCCCCCCTTGCACCCCAGGTAGCCATGACCCCAGTCTCATGATTTATTCGAGCAGTTCCAGTAATGTTCATATTTGCTGTGAAATGGCCTGTCAGTGGTTTCTGTGGCAGTTATTGTGATGTCATTATAAAATGGTTGTAAGGTGGTTGGGAAAAAACTGAGGTAGTAATGCTCAAATTATTCAGGTGAATTGACTTCTCCTACATTGTAAGTCACTCTGGATAAGAGCACCTGATACATTGATGTAAAGTAATTTAATACAGTGAGTGGCTTCTGTAATTCACAATACAAGGTGGACAATGGAAATTGCAGTACAAGGAGATCTAAGGGACAAAATAAGCATGTAGTAGTAACTGTAATGATAATGTTAGTAGTAGCAGTAGTAGTGTTCTTAAATTAATCCCATAAAAACAAAGCAATTTATTGTAATATTGAGGTACAACTCATGCTGTCCCTTAGATACTGCAGTTTCCAAATGCCCTCTACTGGTCATTTTTGTCATCACACTTGATGAAACAAGGACAACCTGATACAATCTAGCAAATTTACCACTGAATGGATGTACCTCTTAGATATGTATTTGCAGTAACAGCTCTAGCCTTTCTGCTGCTATAGATGGGATGGTGGACCGGGGTGGGAGGTGAGTGGGCTGTCGTTAGAGTGCTTGTGGACCAGGGGGGATTGTGTATTTGCTATAAGCTTTTCAAATTCTTTATCACATCATATTACATTTTCTTTCAAATGTGAGCAGTTTAAATAATGTTGCAGGTAGGTACCTTGAAATGAGAATACTGTATGTTGAATAACTGAGGTGTACCATTTTCCTGTAAAATGGTTAGGCAAAAAATGTTGTTACTTACTCATGTAAGATATGGTCGCCATAACATTATTTCTGGCCATAATATTTTTGGTACAATATCTGCAATAATTTCTGAATTGGGAAATAATATATTAATTAAGAAAAATTATGAACACCTATTCTTATCAATTATAACTTATGTGCAAACATATAGTATATAGTATGTTTAAAAATGGATTTGTGATCAAACAGTGGGTCGACTGAAATCTGTCGATGTGGTTTGTGTTTGTCTGGTGTCTATTGGACTGGACGGGGAAGTGGCCTGCAGGGATTGTTATCCCTTAAAAGAGATGCACAAATGCACTAAATGGTAGAGTGTGTGTGTGCTTTGTGGAGGGGCACCACCAGACAGCCTTGTGCTGCGCTCCATGCAATCGATTCCAGACTAGTCTGGAACAGCGTCCAGCTACTGATTTGTCTGCAGGGGTTTGGGGACCCCCTCTCACCCCCCACCCCCTCGCCCCCTCTCCCCCGCGTCCTATTATTGCTTTTCTGACACTCATCAATACAAGTGTCTCCATAACATCTCCTGTAGTGTCTGGTTGCTGTTTTTAGAGCCTGTGCTAGCAACATTATGGGGGTGCCAACGTGTAACATATTTTCAGCACAAATTAATTAAATCCCTATTTGTGTTGCGCAAGAGCCTGAGCATGGAAATAAAACAAGAAAAAAATATATACGTAATCCACCGATGGACATTAAGTACAGACAATGGAAGCTCAACAGTGCTAGGTGCCAAATCACAATGCCATCATGGGGAACAAAACATTCATTTGTTTTGCAATTTTGATCTTTATCTCCAAATGTTTTAAATAATAAGATTTCCATTTCTATGTCTATTTTTTACTTTTTTTTATTTGATGAGGCAGTGCTGGTTTCATGATCAGTTGATTTGTGAGTTTCAGAAAGTGTTGACTGTGGACTTTCTGAGACTGGATGGGAATGATGGATAGGCCTTATCCTGGGTAAATGATCTTTAATTTTTTATTTTTAGCTAAATCCAACATTTTCTTGGATACTAATAAAATAATGCCACATTGCCTAGCGTGAATTACATGCTGTGTTCGACAGACCTAAAGTATGTTTTATACAGTAGAATTCAAAATACTTTTTTTCCATTACAACTGTAACTGAACTTCCTGGTGATTGTCTTTTAATGAATTCACTATCAGGCTGAAGCTTCCTCGTGCATTGACTGTCTGACCGAAATGTGTAATTTGTCATGTTCCAATATTGTGTTGGAAAGGATGATAGTACTATCAGCTTCTCTTAAGGCCTGGCATTTTCTTTAAAAAAAATGTATATATATATATATTTAGAATTTAGAATTTCTTTATTGGTATCACAAACATACATTGGCATTATCAAAGAATATAGGCCTACATATCGGTTAATAAAAAGATGGAGAATGCAATAAAAGATAGTGTCCTCCTGCTGATCACGCACTTGCACTCTCTCTTCCTACCCAGTCCTCTCTTGGTCTTGGTGCGGTCTGGCTGATTGCTGGTCCGAAGTCTGGCTTTGGCCCTGATGACTGACAGCTGTACCCTGACATTGTTTGACCTTGTTTACTGCTCACATTATGTGACCTCAAGACCTTGTTAATGCCGGCACAGTGACTTCGCTGCATGCCTGATAATGTCTGTCTAGCTTCAGTCAAACATTTAACCCACAAACCCCAAATCCCACCATGCCGTGGTCCCAACCACCTCTCCTGTACACCTGCTTATAACTCAGGCCCCCCAATTGTATCTCGTTGTATCTTTTGATATACCAATTGCACGTTTTGAAGTTGATGATATTTCAATGTACCAAAAATGTACGAATCATCTAACCGATAATAATTTCTTACATGCCATCATGTGTTTGATCTGGACATTTGCTTTTTCCATTTGATTCACCTTTCTTGATGCTTAAAACATTTATTTCGTCTATGTACATAGTACACAGCAGATGGCGCTCACACACAGATGCAGTTACCCACGGGAAGATTTATGACTTGAAATGTAAAGAAAGACTGTCTGCTTCTTTATGAAATTGCTCGTTAGATCTCGTCAAAAATACAAAGGTGCAGTCTTCCAGACACCTCATCATCAACTATTCCGATATCCTGTTTGACGTAAAAAGTTTTAGTTGGATCAAAAAACACCGTGTAAATGATTAGCAGATTATTTTATCATTTATTTTGTTTTGGTTTTCTATTCCCACTGCCATGTGTAGTTCAGTAGCCTACGCTCTAGGCCTAGGGGACCCAGTCTGTTGCACATTGTAGCCTATAATTTATGTGTTCACCTGGCCGTTGCTTCGCATTTAGGCTAACATGGCTAATCCCATATCATTGTTAGGCTACTTTTATTATAATTTCCAAAAATTCTCAACGAACAACATATCAGTAACTCTGATATTTTACATTGAAGCGAATCACGAATATGGCATATTTGTGGCAAGATAGCTAACATTTCCGTTGGTGTTAATACAAGGCCAGTCTTTGACATGGACACCAGTCTGTGAACGACATTTTTTTTGCTGAACCCAAAAAAAGCTTGCAAAAACCAGGCTGTGCATGTGCATGAATGACTTTGTGAATAATGTCTCCAGACATCGTCGGTCAGGAGACGAATCGTGTTCCTCGTCGCGCAGGTTTTCGCCTGTGAGGCAATGGTGGGCGCAGGTTTCCGACAGCCTGTTGTTTCCCGCGCGGGTACCACGGACAGAAACAAGACAGCAGCTAAGGGCTGACATCTTCTCCATAATTAGAAACGGCTTTTCGCTCAGTGTTCGCGTGGAATGTTCCAAATTAAACATGACACGAAATTCTGCATTACAAACGAAATTACAAAAAGATCCCATGCTGAACTACAACTTTGTTTCTAAGAAGCCGTGGCGTTAAACGACTGAATGTGAGTTTCTGAGGTTTCGGTTAAGAAACCGTTCATAGGCTAATGCATGACCAAAATGATTGTTTAAGTTTGAACATTTTTCTTATAGGCCTACGGTTAATAGGGTACGTCCCGTTAATTCCAAGAAAATAAGTTTGAGTATGCTAAGTAACCGGAGCATTTGTAATATTAAACAGATTTTGAGACTATAATTGCCTGGAACTAAAATGTATTTACTTTAATAAAGAAATGTAGCCTTTGACTTTCAGAAAGTAATTGTAGACAGATTTCTAAATAGCAACTCACAAAGCAGGATCATCAAATAGGCTACAACTGTCACTATAACCTACTTCAATTCAAATGATGGACAAACTACAGCTACAGTAAAACAAAAACATTTGGGACCAAACTAAATCTAATTTAATTCCTCGTGACATTTTCCCCTGCAAACACTGCAATGACGGAGACAGACAGGCCTTTTTTGCCAAATGCCTGAATCTCCTACTCTGACATGCTCTGCAGATGCTGGCCACTAGTCTATGCCCTACAGCCTATAGTGATCGAGAATGTGGGAATATCGAGCAAAAGCTTGTTTTATTCTTATTTCCATTTTTATTTGCTTATTTGAATTTTATCCTGGTGAATTAACAAAGCATTAACCTAAATTCGATTGGATATTCGGGTATGCAACTTTAAAGGGCACGGATTAGCGAACCTTGTAAACTAGGCCTCATGGTAGGCTAATAAAAAATATATGGGCTAACTAATCTATTGGCCCATAGTTTAGGCCCTTCATAGAAAAAAAAATAGTTTATATCCTAGGCCAATTTAATTACTAGATATAAATATATAATAGAGGAAATGCTTAAATATGTATTCATATTTTTGCTTAATTGTGTGAGCATGTAGGTCTAACACACGTTGCTTGTTTCCCACTCCCACAGCACCGCATGTGCCACGCAGCTTGTACCGATTATTCCGTCCGGGAAGCTCCAGATGGATCAAGGCATGCTGAAAATATAGACAACCAAGGTGGATTTACATGTGACCCCAATCAATCACTCCTGCTTCAAGGCGCACACGGTAACCTCTAAACTGTAGCCTACTACGTTATAGTTCTAAATGGATGTCTGATGGCTCTAAAAATACTTTACAGGTAAACTAGATGCCAGTGTTTCAGTACGATAATACAAAGTGCACAGTATTACTTTACTGGTTTAATTTTTACGTTAGCGGGTATTTTTAAATTGTTGTTTATTCGAGGCTGCTTTATGTGGTTTCATAGACCAAGTCGCCAACACAATGATTAGTCTCGAGCTACAATTGTGACATTTATTTTAAAGCCGTTTTTGTTTTGTGTGTATTTTACGCCAGAAACTCAGTAGGCTTTTGGCAGAAGTTGGGCATGCTTGCATTTTAATCCAAGTAGGGGAGACCAGGGCTAGTTGACACATGGGTAAGTTGTCACACTGTTAATATTTTCACAACCAGAGGGCACTACTTAAAAGTGGAATACTAGTTTTGTGCCTCTATATGGTCTGATGTCATATCCTGTCTGGGAAAACCAGAGCACACTGTAAAGTAAGGTGAGCACATATTTCCCATTTTTCACATTGAAAAGTAAAAAGTATCAACTTGATATGTTTTGTAATAATCTTCTTCTAGTTAAAAATCTTAACAATTATACATTTGCTCTTGTTAGAGGAGATAATAGTGTGTCTTGTTATACTTTAGCTAGTGTCCTGCTTTAAGCTAATTTTAAGATATTGCTAACATTAGCAAGCATGGCAGTTTGGGACAATTTACCCGCTCATGGGGCAACATGTCACGTGTTCACGCTCACTATTTAAATGTCTATAAGTCTGTACTGAAACAAGATATGAAAATGAAATGAATACAAAATATATGCCTGAGACTTTGTTCTTTCATTTGGTATGACATTTTTAACAATATGATGTATTGATCCCAAGATATATAAGAGTGTAAAAAGTGTGACAACATGTCTCCCCTAACACATTTAATTAATTGGTGTATTATCAAATATACACTCAGTGAGCACTTTATTAGGTATTTATTAGACTTTTTTTTACTTCTGCTGCTTTAGTCTATCCACTTTGAGGTTTGACACATTGTGTGTTCAGAGATGCTCTTCTGCATACCATTGTAGTAATGCGTGGTTATTTGCGTTATTGTCACCTTCCTGACAGTTTCGACCAGTCTGGCCCTTCTCCTCTGACCTCTCTCATTAATAAGCCATTTCTGCCCTCAGAACTGCTGCTCATTGGATGTTTTTTGCACCAATCTTTGCAAACTCTAGAGACTGTTCTGCGTGAAAATCCCAGGAAATCAGCAGTTTCTCAGATATTCAAACCACCCTGTCTGGCACCAACAATCATTCCACAGTCAAAGTCACTTAGATCACATTTCTTATGCATTCTGACATTTGATCTGAAAAACAGCTGAACCCTTTGACCACATCTGCATGCTTTTATGCGTTTAGTTGTTGCCACATGATGGCTGATTAAATATTTGCATTCACAAGCTGGTGTATAGGTCTACCTAATAAAGTGCTCACTGAGTGTACACCTTGCCAATTTTCAGATTTCCTGATTATCAACTGAAATTGTCGCACAGTAGCCTAAAAAGTGTAAACTGCTAAATCTCATTTTAAAGCTGTTTTTGCCACTGGTAGTTCCTGGTCTAGTAATGGTTATTTATTCTGCATTTCTGTTGAATCACATTAAAATGCAAGTACTTAAAACAATGAGGCACATCATTGTTCAACTGGTTTTGCATTAATTCTGTTCTGCTGATTGTCTGCCATTCAGAAATACATCTGCCAATTTTTCTCAACATCAAAAAGAAAACACAAACCCCATCAAATTAACATGCATATTGAATCTTGCGTCCAATAACTTAATGAATTGTGAGGACTGGACAATAGAGGATCCTCATATTAATAGCATGAAATGTTAAAAGTAGTCATTCCCTGCTTGTGAATAAGAGGGAGCAGGCGTGTGATGGAAATGAAGACTTTAGTGCTCTCTAGACCCTGTTAATAACCTGGTCTGCTTTGATGTGCCTGTGTCAGGCGAGGTGGCTCTTTCACTGCTTCACTTGTGGCATGTAAATTCAGCCTACATTTTATCTCTTTACCTGCTCAAGAGCCTGCAGGGAGAGCTGGGGCAACACTCACATCAGAGCTCTTCTCATAGTACTTGTCCCAGTAGCAGTCAGGTGTGTGTGTGTGTGTGTGTGTGTGTGTGTGTGTGTGTGTGTGTGTGTGTGTGTGTGCGCGCATATATGTCTGTGCAACGGGGTGTGTGTGTGTGTGTGTGTGCATATGCATGTTCGTGTGCAGCTGTGTGTGTGTGTGTGTGTGTGTGTGTGTGCAACTCTGTGTTGGTGCATATGTATGCGTGTCCAACCATGTATGTCCGCACAACTGTGTACGTGTGTGCATGCACATGCATATGTGTGTTTGTGTGCAGCTGTGTGTGTTTGTACATGCGTATGCATGCGCAACCATGTATGTGTGCGTACAACTGTGTGTGTTTGTGTGTGTTTCGCTACACTAGGTGTGTACCTGTGCATATTTGTGAGGAAGAGAGAGATAAGAAGATAAGAAGGGGGCAGTGGAACACAGATAACCATTGTCATTTCTGATTTATTTTGGAAAAACATTAATCCAGGGCAAATTTATCTTAACCATCAAACATTGAAGGTGTATTATTATGTTAGTCCAAGTGTGCTTCTTGCTTATTATAGTCAAAATGTACTCGCTCCAATTTAAAATGCTATGCTACTTGGACTGAATTATATGCATGCATTTATTAAAAGCAACCCTCACATCAGTGGAGATCTCCAATAGTGAGTTTAACACTGACTGGCCTTGGCTTGGGCAGCCAGGCAACACAATGCCTGCAGGGAACTGAACCAAAAGACTGCAGGTTCAAATCTCAAGTGGGCAACTGTTGCAGCCTTACACAAACTATCCACTTAACCACAATTTCAACAGTTTCAAATAAAACACCAAGGCCATTTACTCTACTGTGTTTCTACTTTTTGTTCACCAAGTGTAGATGTGCTTTATTGAATTCAACCTGTTAAAAATGACTTGTATCTCCGTGGGTCAGGTGGACTGATCTCTGATTGAAGAAGGATGCAGCAAGCAGCTGAAGTAACTGTGGGTCTCATGCTGTCTCTGGATAGGTCAGAGATGATGGGCCACAGGGTCTTGAATCCAAAACTGTGAGGCCTCCTCGGTTTCTGTCCGACAACCCTTGCTTTTCTTGTGGCAACAATCTTTTCTTTGACACTTTAGCAGGTTGTTGGCTGTAACTTTAATCTGACTGGTTTGCAACCTCGACCTACCACAGTGTTACGACTGAGGTATAAATCACTTGCTGCAGTTAATATGCTGGTTTTGCAAATCGGTGCTGGCCAGAGTAATTTCACTGATTAAAAAAAAGTTTCCCTTTTTCTCCCAATTTGGTAGCCAATTATACCCTATCTAATCCAATTGGTGCTAGCTGGGGATACACCGCCTTATGACCCCGTTCCTCAGCAGCCCATTAGGATCTTGCGACCCTGAGAGTGATATGTCTTCTCCAAGCTATCTCGTCTCAATTAGACCGTTACTCCAGGGCGCTGTATGCGGCGATCCCTACTAACCCTGCCAAGTCCCTCCCCTGGAGCAGCGAGCCAATTATGCTGCTCCATGACAGCCGGTCAAACTTGGCTTTTGGCAGGACCGGGAATCAAATCTGTGTGCAACCAACTGCAACCGCAAGTCCGCTGCATCTTAGCCTGTTGTGCCACTGTGGCTCCAACACTATTAGGGTAGATTTCATAGTCATCAGTTCTTTTATACCCCTTTCACACCAAAGCAAAACCTATGTTTGTGTGTGAGAGGGTCAACCCGCATTATCTGACTGGAGTCAACGACCCTGCTCATGACCTGGGATTTCCACGGGTTCAATGCGGCTCAGCTTTGGTATGAAAGGGGGACACGGGTTAGGCAGCTCAGCAACAGGCTGACCCTCGATCTTCTCAAGTGTTTTACTGGCCAAAATGTATTTCTGGAATCAGTGCTCCTAGTCTTACAACTGCATGTAAATGTATATTAGAACCAAGCTATCTTATTAGAACTAGCTATATTCATAGATTGATCCCCTCAAGAAGAGGATTGCTCAGTTGTCACAGGTAAATATGTAATAGTGAATATTAACACTAACAAATAATATGTTATAAGAGGGGATAGGACTGTAGGGTACATAGTGAAAGAGATGTGAGGGATTGACATCAGAGATGGCAGATATTTTGTGACATAGTTTTTACAAAGCATTTGCAAGATATGGAGCACATCATTGGGCTATAAATTCATATGAACTTGCCACCTGGCTACTAAGCTGTATCCCTAGAAAATTAAACTGGTTAAGCTGGTCATAAGCTGGTCCAGCTGGGTATGAGCTGGTAAACCAGTATGGCCATGCTGGTCTTTATCTGGTCTAGCTGGGTATGAGCTGGTCAACCAGCTAGTGCTGGTAGCTTGGCTGACCAGCTACCAGCAGTTTCAAAACATAGCTTGAGTTGGTCAAACCATGTAAAGCTGGGAGCTGGTCTAAATTGGTCAACTGGCTACAAGCTACAATCTAAATCGAGCTGTTTTTGAAAATGTGTTAAGAGGTTAACTTGCGGACCCAGGTGTGAATGACCATAATGTGGTCAGGTTGAATCTGCATTCAATACCATTCATCAATCCTGGGTTTTCTGTATGAAACAGGTTATTGACACTGTTTTGACACTGTTAGCAAAATGAGAGTATTTGGGATATTTAAAAGCACAGTCCAGGAAAAGCCTCTTCCTTCAATGGGTTCAACTGTGGTTGAATATGCTTGTTGATTGGTCAGACTTGACTGTGTATAGTAGTTTAGTGTGATGCGGGGGGTGTCATGGCTGGTTGCCCCTTAACCTTTGGTTGAATATTCCTACATTTACATTTTAAAGGCTTTAGGAGCAGGTCAGTAGTGGTTATTTGATGTTTGGATTGAAACAGACTTCAAAGAAGCACGCAGGAGCTGTGGCTAAATTTACAGTACCCTGTCTGGAAGAGGAAAGTGATTACAACAGTGATTGTGCGGGTGCATTGTGCGTCTGCCCTGCCTCCCGTTCACCGAGATTACTCATTATCCCTTTGTTGAATGGGACAATAGCTGCGTGGGCCAGGCTGTATGCATGGAACAGCCTTGCACAATACCTGTAAACAGACTGCCTGATATTAAACAGGGAAACAGGGACCAAAAACACCAGACACGTATTGTATTGAAGAAGTGGATGAATAGGAGGATTGGGGAAAAAGAAGAAAAAAAAACGATGATAGATTGTGAGCGTGTTCTGTGAACAGAAAGAGTATACGGGTCGTGGTGGTTAGGCTGTCTGAGTTATATGTGTGGGTGGCGGAAAGTGGACTGACTGGGATCCTGCTGGTGCTACAGCTGCTGGTTTTATGAGCCTGTTCCCTGCTCCCTGTTGGCTCCGTTCTCCTGGAGGGGCTTCTCTCACCTGATAGATTGTGTGGCTGGGGGGGGGGGGGTATTAAATGTAAGCCGGTAGGGCTTGTGGGTATGCAGTGTAAGAGGGGGTGGAGCTGGAAGGTATCTACTGTAACAGGGTGGGGCTGGAGGGGTACATTGTTTAAGAAGGGATGGGGTGTGAGGATTTAGTGTAAGAGGGGATGGAGCTGGAAGGTATCTACTGTAACAGGGTGGGGTTGGAGGGGTACATTGTGTAAGAGGGGATGGGGTGTGAGGATGTAGTGTAAGATGGGTTTGGGTATTTAGTGTAAGAGAGGATAGGGTTGTGGATATGTAGTGTAAGATGGGAGAAGGGTTTGGGTATTTAGTGTAAGAGAGCATAGGGTTGTGGATGTGTAGTGTAAGATGGGAGAGGGGTTTGGGTATTTAGTGTAAGAGAGGATAGGGTTGTGGGTGTGTAGTGTAAGATGGGAGAGAGGTTTGGGTATTTAGTGTAAGAGAGGATCGGGTTGTGGGTGTGTAGCGTAAGATGGGAGAGGGGTTTGGGTATTTAGTGTAAGAGAGGATAGGGTTGTGGGTGTGTCGTGTAAGATGGGAGAGAGGTTTGGGTATTTAGTGTAAGAGAGGATAGGGTTGTGGGTGTGTAGTGTAAAATGGGATAGGACTGTAGGGTACATAGTGTAATAGATGTGTGGGATTAATGTCAGATTCACATCAGAGACGGCAGTTGCCTTTAACTGGGTCACTGAATTTCCTGTCCTGTCCATTCTTCTCCATCCACTCTGCAGTGTTAAAGCATTGGAGAGAGAGAGAGAAAGAGAAAGAGAGAGAGCACTGGACAAAGAGAGAGGAGAGGGCACCAATGCTAATGCATGGCTGCATAAAGTCTAGTAACAGTAATGCAATCGGATAAGAGACTAGTCAACCAACCAATTTTGCATGATTTGGCAGCTGTGTACCATGCATTCACTAGTTCCTTGTCAGCTTGTTGGGTTCTATTACACCATCCCACATCTTTTGTCCTTTTGTCCTTTGACTGCTGATCCTAAGTTGGCTTAAAGGTTAAACCTTTGCTGTTGAGTCGGGTAGGATGGATCACCGTTCTCACTCACTTGTCTGGATATGATCACACACAATCAGTGGCGTCTAGTGAGCTCAAGAGAGGTGGGGAACAAAACTTTCTCAACCCTTTTTCATTAATTTATCCTGATTGACAAGCATGCCAATGATAGGACTAATCAATTGGCAAATAACACGCAGCTTCTTCATATTAAATCATAAATACTATTTGTACTTTGAAAATCAGTTTTAATCACCAAGTAGCCTTGTTATGTACGGTTCCGAAGACCCAAACGCAGACCAGGGGATATTCCAAAACATAGTTTTTATTACAGTCCAAGTCCAAAGCCAAGATATCACAAGACAAAGCCATAACGAGATGCAAAAGGAAAGTCGAAAAAAACAAGCAGGGGTCAAAAATCCAGAAAATCAGAAGGCAGAGGTACATAAGGGTAAGGCAAAATCAATGTCGATAAAGGCAGAAGAATAAAATCCAAAACCAAATAATCAGAAGAGCAAACAAAACAAAGAGCAAACGAAACATAAGCAAACTCGGAATCAGGCAAAAGGTTGTCGTAAGGGCTCTGAATAAACAGGCATACTGGTAACTTGGCTCTGAATAAAGATAAATGTTCTAATAATGAACAAGGCAGAGACTGAGGTTTAAATACATCAGGGAAGGTGACAAACTAGGCGGGCCATGGGAGTGAGGTGGGCTAAACAAATAGACAACAGGTGAAGAACATAATAGGGCAATGATACAATAACAAGGGGAAAACAAAAACTCAGACTGGATGCACATAGACACACATGAAAGACATACGGCTCCAGATTAGGGAGTGATAATTTGCTTAGAGTTAGGAGACGTAGTGATAGCGAGAGGCAGGCGCGAACACTTCACTGAAACTAAGCAAGTAATCAGTGATAGGCGGAGTTACAGAGAAGAATTGAAACGGGAGATCACGTTAGTAAATTCGTTTTGTGTTTAAATCTAAATTACCCAAAATAAGTGACTGTCAGCTAATTAGTGAGACAGACAGTTAGTTTGTTAATATAATTAGTACTGTACAATATCTGTGTTAGTTGTTATTAGTAAGAGTAGTGCTATACAACAGGAAAAAGCAGGAAGTAAGAAAATGCGAGACTGGGAAGGTATCGTTGAAACCGAAACCACCCGAATAGTGCAGCACGAAGACTTTGGCTCAGACACAGACATAACAGGGGATGGCAAATGCAATGGACTGTAATGGATGACAATAAACTAGATATGAAATAATCATAAATATCAAGAATAACAATAAACAAACCGGAACAGGAACTTTACAAGCCTAGCCTACACAAAAAAGATACACCACTGTTATCTACCGTGTTAGCTTTCAGAATAACCAGCAATAACAAAACCTGTCCTTCGAGATTGTTTACAATCTACACATTGCAGGTCTTTCCCACACCAGTCTATCACACTACATGTGTCCTCAAATAATGTTGATAAAATGTGCATCAATTGTCCGGCACTTTGGATAAAGGTGCTGTTTCCTTGAGATTATTATTCCAGATGTGCAGCATGAAACCATGACTGTAACAATGCATTTATAACTTTAGGGTCCCACTATGATAGTGAGACTATGGGTGGCTGTGACAGTTTGACTTGGCTGAAAGTCGGACAGTGTAACTGACTCTGGTGCAACTGTTATTTCAGGGAGCCTTTGACTGTCACTGACTCCAGTGTGATGCTGTGAGAGTGTGGCTGGGATTCTGGTGTGATAGAGTGATAGTGTATCTCTATGACTGCAGGGCAGGTCTGTAACTGTGTGCTGGCTGAAACAAGTGCCTGGGGCAGTTAATCTCTCTGCGCTAACCAGGCCAGGCAGAGCCAGGCCAGGGCTCCACAAAGCCAGCATGTCCGAACCCATGAGGACACCCACCAGCTGCTGCCCGTGGTCACGTGACCCACTGGTCATGGATTTCTGGGTCGCCTTCGCTAAAGCTGACCCAGGACGACACGGGGGTCGGTGATGTCACAGAGAGGGAAGGAGCCGCGGGCAACGTTAAACCCGGCAGGTCTCGGCTCCAGCGGTGCCGCTTTGCGTTTGCGGACGGGTCAGCTGACGGGCCTGGGCCAACGGGCCGGGACATTGCAGGGGGGGGAGGGGGGCACTAATTCTGGGGCTGGTGATGCAGGTCAAGGCTCTGGTGCTCCATTAGGCAGGCCAGACGGATCATAAGGCTCCAAGTTGAAGCACTTGGTACAGGGCAGGCTCTGGGTAATGTGATCTGAAGTGCTGAACTGGCTGGGCCGTCATGCTCTGAGTGAGGCCATTAGAGAAAGATGAGGAGAGAGGATGAGTCCTCACATTGCTCTTTGCCTTTGGTTGACTGTGTCTCACAGGTAATGACCGCGTGACTCTGTTCTTCTGTGGCAAGATGGACTCATTTCTGAGCAGGGGAAACTGACATCCGTGTTTCCTTCGTGTGTGACAGCACTCTGCAGTTTGGTCCCTTTTTTCCCCATACGTCATCGCTGCAGACAGATTACATAACCTTGTTTCTGGATTTTAACACCGTGCTGTCCCAACCAAAACTGCACTAAACTTACTCTGCACACTGCCTGAATCACACATAGCTACACTGTTTTTCATGCCAGCTACCACCCCAATAGCCGGTTTCTCAGCTAACTAGCAGACATTGCTAGCCAGCAATCTATAAAGCAAGCTTAACTTCTCACAAGCAAGCTAATGATAGAGCCCCAATTATTTAACTCAGTATCAGTTGAAGTGCAATTTAAAGAGATTTATACCACTGTTATTTTTACTGTGAGATTAATCAGTAGCGCAGGCTGGTGGGTAAGTAAATTTGTTGGATTAAGTTAATCCCCCCCATTTATGAAAAATCATAAATAAATTAGCTCAGACAACACTCCTTGGACAAAGCACTTGAGAGCAGGACCCTAATCACAAACTACAGAAAAAATGCATAAAGCATGGTTTTACAAACAAATTAAAGACTACAGAGGCATAGTTGCTTGAATCTGAAATGAGGCATGTTTTCAATTTATGTAATTAGGGCAGGCTTTATTAGTACATGTCCTACAGACAGATTTGCCGATTCCCTTTATTTGAATGGAATAAATATATAAAATGTAAATATTATAGAATAATCCTAATATAAGAAGGCGCTGCTAGTGCTCAGGGCTTGGTACTTCTCTTGGCAGTAGAAAAAATATAAGCAAGATCGTCTGACTTCATAATCATGAAAAAGTTCTCAAAAAATAAATGATGACAAAATCAATGCTGCAACATTGCACATCCATAATTCAGACAGCGGCTCAATACAAATTGTCACAGAAGCATTGGCTGATGTTATTCCCTTACAGGGCAAATTTCTGTTGTGAATAAAGTCAACCAATATGCTTTAATGCAAATAATCTGCTGACAATTTATTTTAATCACTTATTTGTGATTTTTAAATTATAACAAGTTCTGTATTGTTTAAAAGCTGCCTGTTTTAACTGGCATTCCTGATGCTGTGCAAATGTTAAGTGTCACTGTCAGTCCAAATTAATCAATCAAATTGGTGTGATTTAATATATCGGCACTTATCTCTACTGAGAAAATTGAAAACGTTTTAACAGTTTAAAAGTTTTAAAGAAACAAATAACAAATTTAGGCCAACTAAGTGTGCCTTCACGCAATTCACCTTCCTACTCCCAAGCAGCACAGGGAAATGTTAATAATGAGTGCTGGTGTCGTCTTCAATTGTGTCCCTAGGACATGTCCCCATTTAGTTCCCTTTTTGTGGGTTCAGCTCACAATGCTAATTGGGACCCATCCCAGAATGCCTTATTTAACCTGACACTTGGGCAGAACTTGGTCCCTTTGTGGTGAGAATCCCAAACTAAATGATTGACCAGTCAAATTGACAATTATGGCCAATTAGCCAAGTGCGTCAAGGAGTGTGAACGATCAAAAAGCCCCCAAATTAATCTCCAGACAGTTTGATCTAATGTGTATGTAGTGATGCAGTTCATAGGATAGTCACCTTTTTGTCTTGGCTACATGAAATACTTAATGTTAAATATATTACATACATATTGTTTTTATAACATCACATCTGATTATACAAATAATGAAACAGACCCTGTCTGGTGCCATGTTCAGGATTCCTCTGGCTCAGACGTTATTGAAAAGATTAATCTTATATGCTTCACTTGCTCAGACTAATAACTGTTGTTAGCTATGCACTGACGTCTGATCATTCAAATGAGATATTCTGTCAGAAAAGCATCAAATTAACTTGCTGGCAATCCTCCCACGCCCAAGAATGCCTGATGCTCTATAATCCTCTCTGTCACTGATTTATTTAGGGTGGGGGATGTTGTGAAAGTCACAGAGGAGTGTGCTTTTAGATATCAATTTTAATATTTTGTAATATTTGAGTCTTTATTCCTCACAAAAATCTATGTGAAAATTGTCCAAACAACTGAAAACAGAAAGGTGGGGTGGTAAGATCGGTTGTGTCAATGATATTGTCTTTTACTCAGATTTTGTATTTGAATAGTTCCAACAGTCTTGGAGATGGCGGGGAGGGGCAGTGTTATCAATTAAAGAGCTAATTTTATACCCTTGGGCTGCAAATTGAGTTCCAAATATTTACATTAGGCCGCATTAGGCTGATGGCTGAGTGACCTAGTGGAGAGGCTGAGGCTGGCCATCTGAAGAGCTGACATTAACTGAGGTAAATAGCCAGAAAAGATTCAGGGCAGACAGTTCAATTGTGATAATCCATTACCACGCAGCTCACAAGTCGGTCTTTCTCAGTTTAGCTGGTGGTGAAATGATGTTATGATGAGCAAATTCCCCCAAATAGTCTTATTAGAAATTAGAAATATTTTTTATTCTTATATTTAGTGTTATAAAAATTCACGGCAAGTGAAGTCATTCTCTCAACCCAGCACTGGCTGAACTTTTCATCATCTGACGTAACATCCATTTCCAATCCGATTTAAAAAATTTGAGAGTCGTATTTTCTGATTACCCTTAATCAATTTCCATGTTGGGAAACTTCAATAATATGATTAATAAAAAAATCTTATAAATGCAGAATTATTTAATGAAAAAAAAATCATGTATTAATTGTAATTATTATGTAAATAATACACCTTTTTGCCAAAAAATATAGATACAATACTGTGCAAATGTTTTTGGCAGGTGTGAAAAAATACTGTGAAATAAGAATTCTTTCAAAAATAGAAATGATAATAGTTTATTTTTATCGATTAGCTAAATGCATGAACAGAAGAAGTGAATTAACAGAAAAAAAATCTAAATCAAATCAATATTTGGTGTAACCACCCTTTGCCTTCAAAACAGCGTCTTCTAGGTATACTTGCACACAGTTCTAGCCACAGTTCTTTTTTAGGCAGCCTCAAATGCTTCTCTCTTCATGTAATCCCAGACAGACTCGATGATGTTGAGATCAGGGCTCTGTGGGGGCCATACCATCACTTCCAGGACTCCTTGTTCTTCTTTACACTGAAGATAGTTCTTAATGACATTGGCTGTATGTTTGGGGTAGTTTTCCTGCTGCAGAATGAATTTGGGGCCAATCAGGTGCCTCCCTGATGGTATTGCATGATGGATAAGTATCTGCCTGTACTTCTCAGCATTGAGGAGACCATTAATTCTGACCAAACCCCAACTCCATTTGCAGAAATGCAGCCCCAAACTTGCAAGGAACCTCCACCATGCTTCACTGTTGCCTGCCAACTCATTGTTGTACCGCTCTCCAGCCCTTCGGCGAACAAACTGCCTTCTGCTACAGCCAAATATTTCACATTTTGACATCGGTCCAGAGAACCTGCTGCCATTTTTCTGCACCCCAGTTCATGTGTTTTCATGTATAGTTCAGTCGCTTGGCCTTGTTTCAACATCAGAAGTATGGCTTTTTGGCTGCAATTCTTCCATGAAGACCACTTCTGACCAGACTTCTCCGCACAATAGATGGGTGTACCTGGGTGGTTTCTGCCAATTCTGAGCTGATGGCACTGCTGGACATCTTCTGATTGTGAAGGGAAGTAAGCATGAAGTTTCCTTGGCCGACCACTGCGTCTACGGTCCTCAACGTTGCCCGTTTTTTTGTGCTTCTTCAACAGAGCTTCCTTAGCACATCTGGAAACCCCTGTCTGCCTTGAAATTTCTGCCTGGGAGAGACCTTGCTGATGCAGTATAACTACCTTGTGTCTTGTTGCTGCGCTCAGTCTTGCCATGGTGTATGACTTCTGACATTAAACTGTCTTCAGCAACCTCACCTTGGAAGCAAAGTTTGGCTGTTCCTCACCCAGTTTTAACCCTCCTACACAGCTGTTTCTGTTTCAGTTAATGATTGTATTTCAACCTACATATTAAATTGTTGATCATTAGCTCCTGTTTGGTATAATTGGTTAATCACACACCTGATTATATGCCTACAAAATCCCTGACTTTGTGCAAGTGTACCTAGAAGAATTGATTCTGGTTTTGATTTATATCAAATATTGATTTGATTTATATTTTTCTTCTGTTCACTCACTTTGCATTTTGTTAATTGATTAAAATAATTTATTAACATTTCTATTTTTGAAAGCATTCTTACTTCACAGCATTTTTTCACACCTGCCTAAAACTTTTGCACAGTACTGTATATTACTTGTTAGATATAATTTCTTGGTTTTTCTCAGAACAGTTGTGTTCGTACAAGATTCAGGGCTCCCCACCCAGGCTCAGCGGCATCCAGGGGGACCCACATCAAAAGGTTGTATTTGTCCCACAGTTTTGGGTCAAACCCAGACTGTGCCTGGGCACCCTGTGGCCGGTAGCTCCATAGGGCAATATACAAGTGGCTATTGTGTTTCCCAGGGTATGGGAGGGTCTGCATTTCATCACTAGTGACCCCTGCTGGCTGATTGGGCATCCTTGGACTGCCTGCAAAAGGTCTTTCTCTGACTCCACTCTGCAAGCCTATCTGTAGTCTGGGGTGTGAAAAGAAGCAGCTGGTGACACCGTGTGTTTCAGAAGAGAACCATGGATGTCTTCTACCCTCTGCTCAACTGGCAAAGCTGTTTACACATGAATCCGCCCTCTGCGGTTGCAGATAATTCAACATTCAAAGTTTGGGTGGAAAATAGATAGATGCACATACCCATTTGGTCACCAAATTTATGTTAAGAAAAGTGCACCTTTGGATTGAGACCCCTTACAGTAACTCACGGACCCCTGGTTGAAAAGACAGATGTTTGCATAAAAGCATATCATTCAATTTTTGCACATAAAATATAATTTCTTACATGGTGTTTTAACAGTGTTCCTTGCTTGTCTTTACCAAATCAAGATTTGGAGATTAGGTTGGTGATCACTGAATATACCCAACTGTCAGCCTTCTTGTATTCCTTCTCCCATTGGCTAGGCAAAATAAGGATCCCAGTTGCACTCTATGCTCATGCCTGTTGCACTTCATGGTAGCGATCAATATCAAGTAATAAACAACTATGTTATTGGTTTGCAGAGGGTAAGACCATTAGGTAACCTAAAAAAAATGTTAATCTGTGGGTCATGCTATCCACGTTGGCTATGCATTCCAAATGGAGGAGCCAATGAATAGTGTAACTGGACCGCATCTCATGAGTGCCGTTTCAAAATATTACAGGTTCAATCAGTGGTCGCGGTAACTGCAGGGTCGAAAATGCAGGGTCATTCGGTAAACGCATTTTATTTATTTATTTGTTTGTTTGTTTATTTTTAAAGACTGCAATAGGCTATGACCTCTGTGGCGTTGATCAAGTCAATATTAGTATGTAAAAAACAAAACAGTCAGGACATCAAATGGAGAATTTAAAGAAAAAACAAAAATACGAAAGCAGAAATCTTATCGGGAAATCTAGCGTGGAAAGGTCAATATCTACATATCCCTTCTCTGTTTAGCTGATGCAGTGGAATAGTTCATGTTCAATAATTTGTTCAAGCTGATTTTTTTGATATCCTCTCATTTACAGAAAACTGACTGTTAAAGTTTTTTTTCTTTTTTTTTCAGTCTCATGCTCCCCTTAGGGGCCATCTGAAAACTAACACTCCAGAACAGGGTTATTATGACTCAGTATGAAAAGAGTGAACCAAATAAATCAATGATATCAGTTTAAAGTCACAAGGGTTATGCAAACATTTCACTTAAAACATTTTTTGTGATTAATACTCTTAACTGTGGAGTTAAGGAGTTACAGGGACTATGTTACTGTGTTACAGGGACTGTGTTACCTTCTAACACATGGGTGCACAGCAACGGAAGATACATTTCAGGATTTTGTGCCAACTTCTGCTCTTATTGATTTAAGTTGGTCAATCATGTCATGATCTGACATTTGTATACCCACCAGATGTAGCGGCAAACTGCAAATACACCTATCCTAAAGATTTTACCAAGGTACTTGGTTAGAACAAAAACAAGCACACAGACTTCAGGATGGGAATAGTGCATTCTTGTTGTAACAATTACACAACCCTTGCAAGAGTACCCACATCCATCCATTTCTATAGGTGCTTGCATACTGTGCAGTACTCAGTGTTGGTCATTAATTCTCCGTCCTCAAAAATACTATAAAAAGATAAAACACTGTCATAGTTAATTATTTAGGCTTCACTGTCATCCAATTAAATTATTAACACAGTTTGGGAAGCTGGATCAATTTCATTTTCATTTCCATAGTATTTTATGGTTAAGTACATTTTGAGATTCATGCTAAGTTAGAAGAATTACTGTACCATCAGTTAAAATGACAGGAAATTATAAATAAATATTTGTTTTTCTGTTATTCTGCTTCATTTGGTAGCTGTCACACAGGCCGGGAAAAAAATCCAGTGGTAGCCTTGAGCAGTATTTTTGGTATTATTAAATAAGGTATTATTAATCTCAACCTCTCCTCAACCCTCCTCCCTGCAGGTAAAACCTTTGTATGGTCTTTTGAAGACCCAGAGAGAAGTCCAAAATATATTTTTAAGAGGCAACTCTTAAAAGACGTAGCACTCATAGAACTGTGATTAAAATGTAGAACATCAGCTCAAGTCAGGTCAACTCAGTCAATCCACATCATTTGTTTGGAGATGCACTCACAAGATTTCCTGGTCTGATGTGTGCTTGTGTGCATGCGTGTGTGTGTGTATATGTGTGTGTGTGTGTGTGTGTGTGTGTGTGTGATTGATGATCTTTGATGATAGCTTGAGGAATATTTAGGCATGAAAAAACTCTTTCAGATGATGTCCATACTCCTCTTCCACTGAATAGCATATTATGTTCCAGACGTGTTTCTGTTATAAAGATTCATTTTAAAACTCCATTGAAATGACTGCTAAAATACATCTGGCATGAAACTGAGAGGCTTCAACAAACGGATATAATTGCATTCCCACCATTGTGTTTCCATTGATGTAATGAATCCCTGGAAATATATAAGAATATCATTAATAATATTGGGGTCTATAATAATATAGCAGATCTTTTACCAGACTATTTTCAACTGAAATTGATTTGTCTCTGCAGGCTGGTTTTTCAGTAGAAATGGGACAATATGTACAAGCCCATCAGGCAAAACAAATGCCTGTTGGTACAGTCTGGTTAGCTACATACAGTCAGTGAGCATTTTCTTAGGTATTTATTAGACTTATTTTTTAGACTTATTCAGTCTTCTGCTGCTGTAGCCTATCCACATAGAGGTTTGACACATTGTGTGTTCAGAGCTGCTCTTCTGCATACCACTGTTATAATGTGTGATTATTTGTGTTACTGTCACCTTCCTGTCAGCTTCCTGGCCCTTCTCCTCTGCCCCCTCTTATTAACAACACATTTTTGCAAGCAGAACTGCTGCTCACTGGATGTTTTTTTGTTTTTCACAACATTCTCTGCAGACTCTAGAGACTGTTGTGTGTGAAATTTCCTGGAGATCAGCAGTTTCTGAGATACTCAAACCACCCTGTCTGGCAGCAATAATCATTCCACGGTCAAAGTCTCTTTGATCACACTTCTTCCCTATTCTGTCATTTGGTCTGAAAAACAGCTGAACCTCTTGACCATGTCTGCATGCTTATATGCATTTAGTTGCTGCCACATGATTGGCTGATTAAATATTTGCATTAACAAGTTTGTGTACAGGTCTACCTAACAACGAGCTCACTGATTTTATGTATATACAAAATGAGGTAATCAGCAGGCAAAGTCCCTTTGTCAATCATCAGCATGGGAAAAGCCAAAGAACTGTCAATAAACATAAAATGGCACCTCAAATCTAATGTTTTGGCCATACGCACCATCAACATGTTTGCATGTGTATACAAAGAGCACCTCGCCTCAAAGAGCACCTGATACTGTAAAATATGGCTCATTGATGTTTTGGAGATGTTTTGCTGCCAGTGGTCCAGGGGCACTATTTGAGATCAATGGTACAATGGACTCAAAAAGTGCCAGGAAATCTGGTTGTCTCTGCTCGGAAGCTGAGTCTTGGTCATAGGTAGATTGTCCAGCAGGACAATGACTCCAAGCATACATCAGAATCCACGCAGAAATGGTTAAGTAAAAACAAACAACCATGTTCTACAATGGCCATCTCAGTTTCCAGACTTAAATCCCATGAAAAACCATACAGGGCAACTGTAGGTCTGAACCACAGGGGACCACAGGTATCCCAAGGATGATTCTGAAAATGATGCATGGAGGAATGGTGAAGAATCCCTCCAAATGTGTTCTCTAACCTTATCACAAATTATAGGAAAAGACGAGTGGCTGTCATCTTTGCCAGGGGTGTTTGCACAAAGTATTAAACCGAGGCTTCCAATAATTGTGGAACCTGTTTTTTGGGGAAATCAATTTTCTATTTAAAATTTTTTTGAATGAATGAAGTGCGCTGCTTTGGAAAATAAAGCTTTTGTCAATAACTGCATAATTATTTTAGTTTACAGCTCTATTTGTGCATATTTATTAAGCGTTCCCACTGTATATAGGGAGCAAAGAAGAGTTTATGAGTAATCTGAGCCGTCCCAGTACATAGGCAAATAGTTTAATTATAGCTGCAGCTCAACTCAGGAGAGCAGTGACACAGAACGCAAACAGAGATCAGAACAAGCAGCGGTCGCTCCGGCTGTCTGCCTGAGTTTCATCACCTCCTCAGAACGTTACCACACCCCCCGACACACACACACACACACACACACACACACTCACACACACACACACACTCACACACACACACACACACACTCACACACACACACACACACACACACACACTCACACACACACACACACACACACTCACACACACACACACACTCACACACACACACACACACACACACACACACTCACACACACACACACACTCACACACACACACACACACTCACACACACACACACACACACTCACACACACACACACATACACACACACACTCACACACTCACTCACACACACACACACACACACACTCACACACACACACTCACACACTCACACACACACACACACTCACACACACTCACACACACACACTCACACACACACACACTCACACACACTCACACTCACACACACACACACACTCACACACACACACACACACACACACACACCACTCCGCTACCAAACCCCAGGCTACGCTACGCTTCTTGAGCCCACGAGCCATATCTGGTTCTCTGCATGACAGCCCGCAATATCCCTGCCAGAAATATTTTTAAATGCATCAAGTTCCATGACCCTATCAAGCGCTAAGTTCCCCATCTCTCCGGAGTAGGCGTCTCACTTTTGAACATGTCAACAATTTCTGGCTGGCTGGCCAGACGCCACGGAATGCCATGTTTTTGGTCCTCACAGGGGTCGTGTCATCCTCGTGCATCCTAATCAGCGGATACATGCAAAGCAAAAAAAAAAAAAAAAGGGAAAAAAAACTGCTGCTCAGCCTCCCTGTTCATGGTAATGAGCTTCTCTGGCCGTGTGGTCATTGAAGTATAATTGACTTGTTCTTGTCTTATTTTCATAATGGACACTCCAGCCTAGAGCGCGTTTATTTTGCTATAAGAAATGTCAGGAGAGATTGGAAGTTTGCTCTGCCAGCCCATTAAAACTGAAGGCATGCCACCCTGTCTGAGCGGAGGACTGGGCCCTCATTGGCTGCTCAGCTCATTATGCAGATACGAGACAGAAATAAGTGATCTGTTGTTCCTCTATTCCCAGATCCTGGATCAGAAATAAAGAAAAAAAACGCCATAACCACAGCCCACTGTGTGTGTGTGTGTCTGTTGTGTGTGTGT